>NW_026110333.1:132500-134465 GCF_024679095.1 Eriocheir sinensis | reverse complement strand
TCCTTGACCTCCTCCTTCCTCCTCCTTCTCCTCCTCCTCCTTTTCTCTTTTTTTCTGTTCTTGGTCACCTTTTCAGATTAAGTTTCAGGTTCAAGCACCTCTCTCTCTTTTCCTTTTCCTTTTCTTTTCTCTTCCTCTTCTATATTCCTACTTTTCCTCACCTTTCCCTTTCCTTCCTCTTCCTCTTTTTCTTCTCTCCACTTATTTACCCTGAGAGAGAGAGAGAGAGAGAGAGAGAGAGAGAGAGAGAGAGAGAGAGAGAGAGAGAGAGAGAGAGAGAATGTGGGGGAGAACGAGTCTTAAGATGACCAAATTTATTATTATTATTATTATTATTATTATTATTATTATTATTATTATTATTATTATTATTATTATTATTATTATTATTATCATTATTATTGACATTCTTTTTCATAATAACTGTCTTCGCGTCTCTTCCTCGCTCAAGTTTATGTATCCTTTTATTATTCTTCCTCCTCCTCCTCCTCCTCCTCCTCCTCTTCTCCTTATTAGTTTTATTCATATCTCTGACTTCCTCCAATCTCTCTCTCTCTCTCTCTCTCTCTCTCTCTCTCTCTCTCTCTCTCTCTCTCTCTCTCTCTCTCTCTCTCTCTCTCTCTCTCTCTCTCTCTCTCTCTCTCTAATGCGATTGGTTACAGGCGGTTGCAAGATTTCAGTTGCTCACTTCAGCATCCTGTTTGGGTTAAGGATCGGGGGGGGAGGGGGGAAGGAACAGGAGAGAGAGAGAGAGAGAGAGAGAGAGAGAGAGAGAGAGAGAGAGAGAGAGAGAGAGAGAGAGAGAGAGAGAGCTGTCTGGGACTTCGATTTAACTCATTTATTTCTATTTCTATATATTTTTTGTTTTTATTTACTGATGCAATTCTTTTCTTTATTTCATTCACGCTTTTCCCTTTATTTCATTATTTTTATTCCTTTCCATTTATGAATTGAAAGGAAGGAAGTGCATGAAGGAGGAGGAAGAGGAGGAGGAGGAAGAACAGGAGGAGGAGGAGGAGGAGGAGGAGGAGGAGGAGGAGGAGGCTGAGCAAGGGTTGAGGACTCTTCCACTTGTCCTTCTCTCCATCCCTCCTCCTCTCCATCCCTCCTCCTCTCCATCCCCCCTCCTCTCCATCCCTCCTCCTCTTCTCTCTCCCCTCCTTCATACCGACAGTGATCACTTCCAGTTGACTTCCTCCCTTTTCTTCCTCCTCCTCCTCCTCCTCCTCCTCCTCCTCCTCCCCTTTTCATCCCCTTCCTTCGTCCCCTTCTCCTTCCCTCTTTCCTCTACCGTCTTTCCTTTGCTCTTCCCTCCTCTTCTACCTCCCTTTCTTTCTTCCTGACTTCAGTTCATTCTTCTGCCCTTCTTCCTTCCATCCTTCCTCCTTCCATCCCTTCCTTTCCTTCACATTATTTTTATCTGTTCTTTTACTTACTCCTTACCCGCATCCTCAAATTTGTCATCGCCTCCTCCTTCTCCTCCTCCTCCTCCTCCTCCCCCTGACGAAGACGTGAAGGCTATGAAAACAGCTTCAGCAAATTTGGACTGGCTGCTTGTCACCCGATAGCGTTTGGGGGAGAGCGGGGTGAGGAGAGGAGGGGGGGTGCCTCTTCCTTCTCTCCTCTCCTCTTCCTCCTTCTACTCTCCCTCCCTTGTGTAGCGCTCCTTCATCAGTCTTACGGGAGAACGTTACCTCTGTGTGTGTGTGTGTGTGTGTGTGTGTGTGTGTGTGTGTGGAGGAGTGTCTTATGGAGTGCGGGCTGCTGGAGGCTGTGGTGGTGGTGGAGGTGGTGGCTGCCTTCTTGGTCCGATGTAGGGATGGGGGCGTGCGGGATAAGGGAAGGGGAAGGGTGCAGGGTGGGGGAGGGACGGACTTACGGCTGATAATGGCGAGGTTTAAGAACGTGTAAAACAGTTTCCGATGCGTTGCGTGGCGGCCCAAAGAGGACACCCCTGATTGGGAG
>NW_026110333.1:125000-127500 GCF_024679095.1 Eriocheir sinensis | reverse complement strand
TACCAAGTCTCAGTCTCATGCCCTTCTCTCCCTCCCTTCTTCTTCTATCCCTCACTCCCTTCCTCCCTCCCTCCCTTCGTGTTGATTGAGGGAGGGGGATAGAAAGGGGGGATGGTGGTGGTGTTGAGTGGTGGTGTTGCTTTTGCTTCTGTTCGTGGAATCTACCAATTTCCTGCCCTGAGTACACCGCCGCCTTGGACGTGGTGTTGGGGGTGGAGGTGGTGGGGGTAGTGGTGGTGGTGGTGGGGGTGGAGGTGAAGGGGAACGGAGGGAAATGACTGACTGGTGACGGTGTTTCTCTCTCTCTCTCTCTCTCTCTCTCACCACACAGCTGTTTCCTATCCGTCAAATCATCGAGTTGCTTCATTTCCAAGTTATGAGTGCATGAGAGAGAGAGAGAGAGAGAGAGAGAGAGAGAGAGAGAGAGAGAGAGAGAGAGAGAGAGAGAGAGAGAGAGAGAGAGGAAAAAAGAAACCAACCACTAACATGCAAATAAGTTTTAATATATTTCAAGAGTGCAAAAAAGAGGAATATATTGTAGTTCTATTTGTATTTATTTATTCATTTACCTGTTTACCTGTCTACCTGTTTACCTGTTTCTTGATTCCCTTCCTCCTTATTGCCTTCCATCCTCCTCACCTTACTTTCTACTTCTTCTTTCTCTTCTTCGTTCCCTTCTACCTTCTTCGTTTTCATCTTCGTTCTTTTCCTCTACCTTCCTCTTCCTCTTCTTCGTTGTCTACCTTTCCTTGTCGAATTCGGAGGAAGAAGAGGACGTAAAGAGGTTAGAGGAGGAGGAGGAGGAAGATAAAAGGGCGGGGAGCTTATGTTATATTAAGTTGGTGTGGGGGAAAAAAGAGAGGAAAGAGGGAGGAGGAGGAGGAGGAGGAGTAGGAGGAGGAGGAGTAGGAGGAGGAGGAGAGTGTTGAAAGGAAATACTATATTGCTACTGGTCTTGTCTTTGTGTGTGTGTGAGAGAGAGAGAGAGAGAGAGAGAGAGAGAGAGAGAGAGAGAGAGAGAGAGAGAGAGAGAGAGAGAGAGAGAGAGAGAGAACAATTCCACGTAAAGCTTCTAAGGAAAATAAATAAATAACAAAAGAAAAAAATTAAATCGGTTTGTAAATTATATCTGCAAGACTAACGAGAGAGAGAGAGAGAGAGAGAGAGAGAGAGAGAGAGAGAGAGAGAGAGAGAGAGAGAACCTTTCAAATAACTCTCCTTTTTCCTCCTCCACCTCCTCCTCGCTGCCCTTGACTTCTCTCTTCCCTCGTACTCCTTCACCTCTGTTCTCAGGCCTCTTACCTTCTTCTTCTTCTTCTATTTTATTTTATGTATTATTTTATCATTTTATTATTTTGTTCTTTTTTCTTCTTTTGCTTTTCATTTTTCAATTTTCTTCGTTTTCTTTTTTTTTCTTCACACTCCTTTTGTTTTGCTTCACCTCACGATTTCTGATTTCCTTTCGTCTTTTTCCTTTTCTTCTTCTTCTTCTTCTTCTTCTTCTTCTTCTTCTTCTCCTTCTTGCCGCACCTCATGGCTTCCGATATTTCTTTTTCTTCTTCTTTCTTTTTCTTCTTCTTTCTCTTCTTTTTGTCACACCTCATGGCTTCTTCTTCTTCTTCTTCTTCTTCTTCTTCTTCTTCTTCTTCATGCCGCACCTCATGGCTTCCGATACTTCTTTTTTTCTTCTTCTCCCTTCTTCTTTTTTCTCTTCCTTTTGCCTCACCTCATGGCTTCTTCTTCTTCTTCTTCTTGTAGGGAATGTTAAGAGGCTGTGATTGCCAGAGGAGGATGAGGATGAGATAAGCATAATAAGTATATGTAATTAATCTTGTGGAAACATTGCAGTACTATATAATTATGTAATATTTGTCTAATGAAGGAGGAGGAGGAGGAGGAGGAGGAGGAGGAGAGTATTAAAGTAGAGGACGGATGATGATAATAATAATGTTTTTGTTTGTTTTTTGTTTGTTTTTGTCTACACTGGAACGAAAGAGTAGAGGAATAATTATAATGTTTGTGTGGAAAAAAAGTGGAGTAATTATTTTAAGTGAGAGAAAACAGCAACAGTGGTATTTCTCTCTCTCTCTCTCTCCAGTTTTTTTTCTAATAATTTTTGGTCATTTTTTCATTTTACTTTTTTTTCTGGTACTTTTTTTTTGTCCGTTTCGTCCATACTTTTATTTTGTCTTTATTAGGTCTGTTTTTCTTTTCGTCTTTTCTTCTCCTCCTCCATTTTTGTCTCTTGTCTTTTCCTTTTCTCCCTCTCGTTTTTTTTTTTCCTTCCGTCTTCCAGTTTTCTGCCTGTTTGTTTTTCCTTTTATCTTCCTTCTTCTTCGATTTTTTTTTCTTTCCTTGTACTGTAACGCTTTTTCTTCTATCCTTTTTAAGCACGTATTTTTCCTGTCTCCTCTATCTTCCCATTTTCTACATGTCTATTTTTCCTTATCCTTCCTTTTCCTTCCTGTCTTTCATCATGTTCTCTGTGTCTCTGTCTTCC
>NW_026110333.1:62500-120000 GCF_024679095.1 Eriocheir sinensis | reverse complement strand
GGTGAAGGGAAGAATTTGTGGTTGTCATGAAATAGTGGTGGTGGTGGAGGTGGTTGTGCTTGTGGTGGTGACGAATCGGAAATGGAGGAGAGGAGGAGGAAGAGAAGGAAGGAAGGAAGGGAAGAAGAGTCGAAGAGGAACGGTCATAAAGTACATTCAAACCTTTTTCTTGTAGATGTAGAATGCATAGTAGTAGTAGTAGTAGTAGTAGTAGTAGTAGTAGTAGTAGTAGTAGTAGTAGTAGTGATATGCCCCTCTACCAGATCCTGTTGTTATCATTTGACAGCTACAAGTTTATCATCAACTCCTTAACACCTTTATATATCTCTCTCTCTCTCACACACACACACACACACACACACACACACACACACACACACACACACACACACACACACACTTACCTGTATCACCGTATCACTCCATCTCATCACCTGGACATGGCTGGTGGGTCTGTTAGGGCTTATCAGTAGTACTCCTCCCTCTTACACACACACACACACACACACACACACACACACGCACACGCACACAGTATTTAGCGTCGTGCCAACAAGCCTTTGAGGGGAGACAGGTGCACTATAAGGGAAGATTAATTATTGTTGCTCCCTGCTGAGAGGACACAGCAGGAAGAGGAAGAGGAAGAGGAGGAGGAGGAGGCGGCGGTGGAGGAGGAGGAGGAGGAGGAGGGAGAACTGCATGCACGAACCTCTATTTTTACCTTCCCCTCCTCCTCCTCCTCCCTTCTTCGCCTTCACCTTCACCCACTCACCACACCCCTGACCTCTCTCCTCCTCCCCCTCCTCCTCCACCTCCTCCGCTCCTCTTCCACCTCCCTGAAAATAATAGAATGATATGAAAAAAGAATGGTTTAGTCATCCTTACACTTCCTCCTCCTCCTCCTCCTCCTCCTCCTCCTCCTCTTCCTCTTCCTCTTCTTCTTACTACTACTACTACTACTACTACTACTACTACTACTACTACTACTACTACTACTACTTTACGTTTTGAATGGCATAACTTTTTCAACGCTATTCTCTTTTCTCTTATTCTTTCCTATTTCTTTTTTATTGTGTTTTTTGTGATGATTGTGAAGTAGAAGAAGGTGGAGTCGTGATAGTGATTCTCCTCATATTTTCCTTCCTCCTCCTCCTCCTCCTCCTCCTCCTCCTCCTCCTCCTCCTCCTCCTCCTCCTCCATCGCTTCATTCTCCTGTAATCTCGTTCCCATGATCTTTCTCTCCCTCTCTCCCTTCTTCCCTCCCTCCTTCAATCCCTCAGTCTCTCAATCCCTTTTTTTTTTCTCTCACACCGAACTGACTTGTGATTCTGTACTATTATTATTATTATTATTATTATTATTATTATTATTATTATTATTATTATTATTATTATTATTATTATTATTATTACTACTACTACTACTACTACTACTACTATATTACAATTACTTTTTATGATTATCTCTCTCTCTCTCTCTCTCTCTCTCTCTCTCTCTCTCTCTCTCTCCCCCCCTCCTGCAGTACTCGCGGCGCCAACTCGCAATTATCATACATTTGCACCTTGTCGTTGGCGAGGGGGCGAGTTTTGAGAGCGCGTTGTGTTTATTTAAATGAAGAGAAAAACCTCCTCCTCCTCCTCCATCTCCTCCTCCTCCTCCTCCTCCTCCTCCTCCTCCTTCTGCGTCACCGTCATCATTAGTAGCGTTTTCCTTGTTTTCATTCAACTGTATATCATTTATTTCTTATCTGGGCACTCGCGTTCTCTCTCCCCCTCTCTTTCTCTCTGTCTGGTCTGGGAACTTCTCCTGGTTTGGGCCCGGAGGAGGAAGAAGAGGAGGAGGAGGAGGAGGAGGAAAGTGCATCATCAACATTAGATCATATGTGTGTTTTGGGAGGAGAGGGGAAGAAGAAGAAGAAGAACGAGAACAGGAACGAGAAAAAAAAAAGAAAAAAAAGGAAGAGGAGGAGGAGGAGGCTGCATATTAGCATCAACTCGTGTGTGTGTGTGTGTGTGTGTGTGTGTGTGTGTGTGTGTGTGTGTGTGTGTGTGTCCCAACCTGCATCCCCTCCACACACACACCTTATCTCCCTGAAGAGCGTGTTATCGGAGGCTGTTCATGGGAGAGAGCAACCAACCCGCACCGCCACTTCTTGACCCGGTCCTCCGTCGGCTTATAAGGCGCCCCGATCCCCCGATACTCATTATTACTTTTTTCCTCTCGCTTCGTTGGCGTTGAGATACATACAAACATTGTCCCTGAGATAGTACGGTGGGGAGGGGAGGAGGAGGAAGGAGGGGGCGAGGTATGAAGCAAACAGAAAGTAAGAGGAGTGTTTGCCCTAGAGGAGGAGGAGGAGGAGGAGGAGGAGGAGGAGTAGAAGGGCAAAAACAAGAACAGAGATTAGGAGAGGGAAGAAGATAGAAGGTAGAATAAGAAAATAAAGGAAGAGGAGGTGAAGGAGGAGGAGGAGGGTGAGCGCAAGAACACCAAGAACAGAGATTAGGAGAGGGAATAAGAAGAGGGGGAGGAGATAGAAGAAGAAGAATAGAAAGTAGAAAAGGATAATAAAGGAAGAAGAGGAGGAGGAGGAGGGTGAACGCAAGAACACCCAGAACAGAGATTAGGAGAGGGAAGAAGAAGAGGTGAAGGAGATAGAAGAAGAAGAATAGGGGGTAGAAAAAGACAAGAAAGGAAGAGAAGGAGGAGGAGGAGGAGGAGGAGGAGGAGGAGGAGGAGGGTAAAAAGAAGACCACAAGGAACATAAATTGGGAGGAGGAATAAGACGAGGGAGAGGAGACAATAGAAGAGGAATATAAGGTAGAAGAGAGTAAAGGATGTTAAGGAAGAAAAATAAAAAGAGAAAAGTCGATGAAGAACAGCAAGAACAAAAACAAGATGAACATGAAGAAGGAAGAGAAAGAGAGAGAGAGGAAAGAAGAGAGAACAGGAATAAACGGTAGAAGATGAAAGTAAAGGAGGAGGAGGACGAGTAAGAGAAAAAGATGAACAACAGCAAGAACAAGAACAAGATGAACAAGAAGAAGAGGGAGAGGGGGTTGAGGGGGGCGGGGAGAGACAGGCAGGCCCCGAGGACATTGACACCCGCCTCTGCCCTGCCTCCTCTGCCTTGTGGTTTCCCCGCTTCAAATCCGGACTTGTCTCTTGGTGAGGCTGGCAGTGAATCTCCGAGCCTGTCCCATCCTTCCCCAGCCTATCCCATCCCTCCCCAGCCTATCCCATCCCTCCCCAGCCTGTCCCATCCCTCCCCAGCCTATCCCATCCCTCCCCAGCCTGTCCCATCCCTCCCTAGTCTGTCCCATTCCTCCCCAGCCTATCCCATCTCTCCCCAGCCTGTCCCATCCCTCCCCAGCCTGTCCCATCCCTCCCCAGCCTGTCCCATCCCTCCCCAGCCTCTCATCCCTCCCCAGCCTGTCCCCATCCTTCTCCTTCATCTTCTTTTTCTTTTCCTCTTCTTCTATCTCATCTCCTTTTTACTCCTCCTCCTAATCTCTGTTGTTCATGTTCTTGTTTTTCCCTTCTCCTCGTCCTTCTCCTCCTTCTCCCCCTCCTCCTTACTCTTCTTCTCATGGTGCACTTATCGGTTCCAGACCCAAAACTGTCACACTCACACCGATAACGACATTCATTTATAGTTACTTAAAATAGTTAATTGCTACTTTTTTTTTTTTTTTTTTTCCCCCGAGTTGTGGGCCATAAACTGAGGGATACGATGTTGGGAGTACGATGATGAGGCGAGGCTGCGTGGCTGGCTGGCCCCGTCCCTCGCTTCGCCTCGGGGCCGCCTCCTCGCGCATTAGTCTCGCCTTATTCGCGCTTATCACACTCGCTCTTATCTCGGATCATAATTTTCGGCGGCATGTGTTTATGGCTGCAGATGTCGCGGGTGGGGGTCTGGGGCGAGGGGTTGTCAAGAGGAAGGTATCAGTGGTGTGTTTCGTTGAGGTTCTGTTTCGACCTTCCCAAGTTTCTTATTTTCGCCATCAGTGATTGTGTTTCTTCGTAGTCAGTTTCTGTCTTGTATTTTATATTCTTTTACCTGACTTTTTTTCCATTCTCATGATACGCATAATTACTGATGGAAGGTCACTGCTCAAAACGTTCGTTTTGATGTATTTACAAGGTAATTTTGATTATTAATCATATTTATGATAATGATAAACATAGCTTACAACAATTATGTCCTGGTGTGAAGAAATAAAAACTAACATTAATTCAGCCTGTCATGCCGTTGTTTGTAGTGTTGTTAACAACACAAACAACAAACATGGAGTGAGTGAGTCTGTTTGTTGGCGTCACCTGTGGTGGTGGTGGTGGTGGTGAGAATGACGTGACTAATATGACTGTTTCCTCCTCAGGGCGGTGGTGTGAAGGGAGACATGAGGGTACCAGTGGCGTCGGTGTACCGCACGGGCGGTGTGGGCGGCCTGGTGGGGTGCGTCGGCGTGGCGGCCTCGGCGCCCACCGTACACCACCACCACATCGACCACGACGAGGAGCAAATCTCACGCCTGGCACACCACCTCTCGCAGATCTCCAGTGACCATGAGGGCCTCCAGGTGAGTACATCAGGGTTGTCCCCCCCACCCCTCCCCCTCCCCCCACACTACACTATCCAGACACAATGTTGTTATGTTAATGAGATGGGGAACTTGTTCATCTCACTTGGTCTGTCAGTAAGTTATTCACAGTCATCTACAATGAATACTGAATGCACCAGTCAACATTAGTATGTTAATGAGTCAGTCTTGAAGTGAGTCAGTAAGTGTGTTATCCTGTGTTGTGTACTTAAGTGTTCTCCTCCCCGTGCAGGTGCTGGACCAGGAGGACTTGGCCGCCCTGCTGCCCGATGTAAGCAGCGGCAGCGGCCACCAGGATGGCTCCTCCGTGTCCCTGGATGGCTTCACCGATGACGTGGTGGTGTCCCGTGGCGGCTCAGACACCGAGGGAGAGGAGCCTACCACCGCTGCTGCAGACGCTGCTGCCGCTGCTGCTGCTGCTGCTGCCGCTGCTGGAGAGGAAGATGATGACCTGCCAGATGTCATTGTACATGAGGCCATCAACTCCATGGCCATGGTTGGCGAGGAGGCCCTCAAGTTCAATACGGTGCTCATGGACGACCTCGATGACGTGGATGGCCGAGGCCGTGCCCGCCAGCAGCAGCAGCAGCAACAGCAACAGCAGCATCAACAGCAGCAGCAGCAGCAGAGCCAGGCCAGGCTAGGCCAGCAGCAACAGCAGCTGCAACAACAGCAACAGCAACAGAGAGCAGCCAGGAGTCCCAGGGCTGAGTCTGGGTCGAGGGGCCGTGAGGACCTAACCTTTGGGGACAAAAAGAAGCGAGGGAGGCAGTCTCGACCTCTGCCGGGGAAGGATCCCCACCCAGAGGAAGAGCCAGACCCGCCCTCCATGCCGGAGCTGGAGAGCTACGTTCCCCTGGACTGCAACGTGTCCAACGTGTCCCCGGACAGCGGCATTCAGTCAGTGAATGGCTCTCCCCTGCACCACATCGGGTCTCCGCCGCACCACCACTCGCCTCTCTACAGTGCCGGCAAGACTGGCGATGGCTCTGGGGGACACACCCGGCCCTACTCCCCCACCTATGTCTCTCAGGACTCCCCGCCACCCCCCACACTGTTGCCAGCCGTCACACCCCCACACTTGCTGGGCTCACCCCAGTATGAATATGACGACCCCCCGCACTCGCCCCAGATGCCTGCCCTCAAGTGCCAGGTGGACCCCCCACCTGTCCTGCATGCTGACACTGCCAAGCGCACCAGCCTGGAGGAGCAGGGAACCCTCAAGAAGCGAGGGCCGGGCAGACCAAAGAAAGATCCAGACATGCCCAAGAGACCACGAGGCAGACCCAAAGGATCAAAAAATAAGAAACCAAAGAAGATGGACGGACAGCCGGTTGCCGCAGACTTCAAGGATGACTTGCACAAGTTAGTGAGAGAAGTGGACAATAATGTTGCGTGCTGTAAGAGTGAGCAAGGAGCCGACGTGCCGGCGGCCAGTGCGATGGATGCGTGTAGTGATAGCAAATGGAACAATGATGTGGACAGTGAGGACCTCCCTCCGCCGCCAGAGCCCATCCCTCCCCTGAGGCGAGGGCCAGGCAGACCCAAAAAGATCCCTCCAGTGTTAGAGCCCAGTGTACCCCTCCAGGAACCACAACTAAACAAAGTACAAAGTGAGCACAAAGCTGAGTCTTGTGCAGAAAAAAGTGCCAATCCTTCTAGTGCCAACCCTGACGTGCAGACACCAGGTTTTGAACCATCCAACAACTCCATGAAGTATAATAGAAAAATTGGAGACCAGGGATTCAAGGGAAAGAGGCCCGTGGGGCGGCCGAGGAAGTACCCCAAGAGAGAGGACGTCAACTCCGCCGGCAACAACCTCCCGGCCACGGCGGCCAGTAAGAAGTGTTTCAGCGAGAGGATCATGCACAAAATCATCAACGAAAAAGTACGCAACAGTGAGAAGTCAGACAAATTATCTGGCCGAGTTGACGATCACGAGGGATCTGTGGAGACCTTCGGTGATCCGTACACCTTCCTTGACCTACCCTTCGCCAACGCACAGGACTCTGAGAGAAGGCACCGCAAGCGCCACTCAAAGCTAAAGTTCACGTCTGACGGCCTGCCATTTGAGGGGAAGAAGAAGCGGGGCAGGAAAAAGGAGTTGCCTGCCATCTTTGAAAAGGTCTACCGCAACCAGGATATGAAGGGCAAGATCAAGAGTGAGAACGGGCGGCCCGCCTTCTGCCCCGCCACGCTGGCCTTCAAACAGATGCACAAGAAGAAGAAAAAGAAACCGAAGCACTTCAAGAGCAAGCACAAGAACATTGTGGACCCCGTGTTCCTTGCCGACCTGGAGGACCTGACGCTGGGGTCCAGCAGTGCTCCATCTCCAAGGCGCCCATCCTCATACAGTCCAAACCCGGTGAAATCCTCCTGCCCTCCATTTTCCGGCTGAGGAAGGTGTCGCTGGCAGCCAAGAAGAGGCGGGGCAGCGAGAAGACGAGGACCAGTGACCGTGAGTCTGGCACGGAGGGAGAGAGTGGCAAGGAGAAGGCGTCAGGGAAGAGGAAGAAGAAGCTGCAGGAGGTTCCAAAACAGGTATGAAGGCAATTGTAAAATTTTCTGGCATATTAATAATTCTCTTGATGCTTTATAGTAATTTAGAGGATTCCTTTTCACTGATACTTAATGTTACAATCCACTCTGGTAATCCCTCAGTGACTCATATTGTGATTTGTCATTTCAGGGTCGGGAGCGGACGGAGGCCAACGAGCAGCGTCTGCCCCTCAAGAAGCGTCACCGCCACATCTCTACGGCTGTGCCCGCCACGCCTGAGCCGCCCAAGATGGACAATGTGAAAAGTGAGCTCAGTTTGACAAAAGCCAGTGAGAAGGCAAACTGTGATAAAGAACCGAGAATTGAAAAGGAGGACAAGGACAGGTTAGCTAAGATTGACCCCAGACCAGAAAAACTCTCTGTTCCAAAGACCTCCAATATGATCGCTGAGACCCCAAAGCCAGTGAAGCCAGACACTAAGGTTGTCAAACAAAGCAGTGAGGATCTCCCCAAGAAATCTGAGGATTCTCTGGTGCCCAACAATGTGACGGCCAAAAAGTGCGAGGTGGCAAACTCGGTGGCGAAAAAGTGTGAGGTCAACACTTCCATGGTGGCAAAGAAGTGTGAACTGACTACCAGCGTTGCCAAGAAATATGATCTCAGCACCAGTGTCACCAAGAAGTATGAGCTCAGCACCAATGTCGCCAAAAAGTATGAGCTCAGCACCAGTGTTGCCAAGAAGTATGAGGAACCTGTCTCCAAGAGGACAGAGGAAATGTCAGTACCTGATATAGTTGTAAAGAGTGCCGCCGCCCCGGAGGAGAGCCAGGCGATACCCGTGCCATGTGTGCCTGAAGCAGTGGTGAGCAAGGTGGCGGAGAAGCCCGAGCCTGCGATGCGGGCTGACAGGGAACTCGCCTCCACCTCCACCCGCACCACCACAACCACCACCACCACAACCACCACACCCAAGAAGAGGCACAGACTGGAGGTGGAGCTGAGCCACACGCCGGCCACTGCCACAAGGGCCACCTCGGGGCTGGTCAAGGGCAAGGTGGAGAAGGAGGTCCCCAAGAGCAAGGAAAAAGAAGCGTCCATCAGAGTGCCAGTGAACAAGTCCCCCAAAGCTACCAAAGAGCTGGCCTTGAAGGAGACCAGTCACGTGCTGCTACCTAAGGAAGAGTCCACTTGTGATAACAGTCCCAAAGTGTGTGTTGTGGAGAAAAAGGAGGAGAAGGAGGAGAAGGTCGAGGAGAAACCCAGTAGTGATAATGGTGCTGATAAGTCCCAGGAAACAGTGGAGCCTTATGTTCCGAGCTCAGAGTCGGTGCCTGAAGCTGAGCCGCCCAAGGAAAGCTCTGGGACGCACTCTGACAGTGACATCCCCAGTGAGCACGAGCCACTCTATGACAGTGACCAGAGTGGTTTCTCCTCCGACAAAGAGGGTCCCATCGAGGTGCCCGTAAAAGTGCCTCAGAAGAGACTGAAAAAGAAGAGGGAGTTGAGGTCGCCCATTCCCAAGGTCACGGACAAACGCGTGCCTGCTGAGGTCACGGGCGACAATGAGCCTCCCCCTTCAAAGAAAAAGAAAAAACTGAAGCGAAGAAAGAGAAATCGCACAGGATTCCCCACCATAAGGAAGAAGAAGCGAAAGACCAAAGACCTAGCTGACCAGAAGGAAAATTACCATGAAGAAAAACCCATCAGTGAACCCTGTGATAGCAAGGAGCCCATGGACACCTCGCAGGCTCCAGCAGCGACAAACCCTTCAGGCATGGAGGTGAGCAGTGCCAGCAGTAGTGCAGCAGTGGCAGCCCCTCCACAGCCAGGAGACAGTAGTGCCCAACCCAAACCCAGTGCCATGGTAGTGAACCCTGCCAAGGAGAGTGTGGGTGCCCCTGTCCCTGTCACTGCCGAACCAGGCCCTGAGCAGGTGGAGAAACTGGACAAGGAGAGAGTAGAGACCCCCACCTCCAAGGACCCAGTGCCTGTCCCCGCACCAAGGCCACGAGGGCGTCCGAAGAAGACAAGCACGGAGAGGAAGCCATCGTCAAGGGCTCCCTCCGTGTCCCCCTCACAGTCACCGGAGAAGGCCACCAAGCAGCTCCGAGACTCGCTGAGGGAGAGGAGGTCCACCAAGGCTCCTGACCCAGCAGTCCCTCTCCAGGAGAAGAAAATAGAGACTGAGCAAGATGAGCAGCAGCTGAAGAAGATGCTGGAGAAGGTTGCCACAGGTATCGGGTGTCGGACGAGGCGGAAACGTGACCTGAGTGAGGAGAGTGTCAGGACGGTGCAGTCGGAAGGAAAAAGACCCAGAAGAAATGCAGAAGAGGAGGTAAGGTCAATTGTCCTTTTTTTAACTATCATGATGTATTACAAAATATTTCCTCCTTCATAACTTAACTGTTATGAATAATAGCCCACAAAAGGGAGTTAACAGCCTAGTGTTTGCCATTCATAAACAGCAATCATGATCATTTGCCTGAAAAGTGAAAAATTAAATAGGCATCCCTCAGAAGACCAACCTGTCCTCACATTTCTAGCAAAGCTTTACAGTGTTGTCGTACATTTTCATAAACACCTAAAACCACGTAGCAGATTAATGAGATCTGTAATATCTCTCACCACAAATGATCCTGACACACCCATG
Organism: Eriocheir sinensis; assembly: GCF_024679095.1. Classification (NCBI taxonomy): domain Eukaryota; kingdom Metazoa; phylum Arthropoda; class Malacostraca; order Decapoda; family Varunidae; genus Eriocheir; species Eriocheir sinensis. Next base: position 110,250 of record NW_026110333.1, on the reverse strand, counting down.
ACAGACCATGGAGATCCTTACTAAACCTGGCCCATCCTAACCCCACATGCCCGCCCTCAGATGGATGACTGTGATGCCGTGGTGCTGTCCTCCGAGTCCATGCCCAGCAGCGAGCCGCCCTCTGGGGACGAGAGCAGCCGCACCCTCACCGGGAACAGGAAGGTCCCGCGCTGGAGGAAGAAGTACCTGGTGGCTGGACTGTTCTCGGACTACTACAAGGATGGAGAGTGAGTGTCGACCTTCAGTTGTGTGTTTGGTCTGAATGAACTAAAATGTGACAATGTTTAGTATTTAAATCCATAATTTTTCTATCATAATTTAGCTCCTGTAGTTATTTTCAGGTTTAGATGTTAAATTAGTTTTTTTTTCTGATTAAGATACACAGATGAGTACATAGCCAGTAGACGAATGAAGAAAGGAGTATGTGCATGTGTCAAACAGTTTTGGAATAAGTAAATGGTTAGTCAGGTAGATTTAGTGGTAGGTGATCATCCATACAATCTTCAAATCACTCCATTATGCCAAACTCTTGCCCCAGCACACCCTAAAAAATGCACAGCCTCTCACACACTCACCCTGGCATGACACACTACGAGCCCTCACCATTCAGTGTGCCAGTGTGTTGCCACCATCACTGATTTACTGTGTTAGCTAGACCTCACAGCAAACCACAACACATATGTAACACACAACCTGGTAAACCATAGTCTTAAGCCAACACTCCATGGTGCAACTCAATGTCCAACTTGTAAGAGCATTCTGTGTTTTAGCTAAACCTGATACTATTCACCCCAGCCACACAAGACTCAATGAAGAGCACCTCCATGTCTGTAGCTTATCTTGGTAACAGCACAAACCCATATATAACATGACTTGTGTTGAGTGTCCATGTTCACTTGTCATAGTAACTGGATCACAAGCCTAATGCACCCATACCAGCATAGCCCTTCACCAGGACCACTAAATGTCAGCACTCACACTAGGGAGCTCCTAACCATCAGCAACACCCGAACACTTGACCCATGACTTAGCACAGCTGTAGGCCGCATCACCTTGGCACATCCTTTAGCCAGATCACACACAACAGTAGGCCATCACCCCAGCACTGCCCTAAGCCAGATCACAACCACAGGCCTCGAAGGAGAAATGGAGAAGTATCCATGCCCAAGAACAAGCTGACCTACGACCCCGAAGAGCACGTCCACGGCCTCCTCCCGCCACCCTGCTACTGCCGCAAGTGGCTGAGAGAGCGGCAGATTGACTTTGTGCTGCCCTACGACCTGTGGTGGCTGCACGAACACAACATGCTGCCTGGCCGGGACATCGTGCCCTCGTGGAACTACAAGAAGATCAAGAGTAGTGAGTACACACCTCTGCTGTTTACATAAGGGTTTCCAGGAACATTATTGATTTAAAAAATGAGTAGTAGCTGCCTGATGTGTTTTGGTGCTGCTGTGTAAGAATTAATTTAAATGACCTGAAAAGAGAGATATATAAAAAGAATCATTTTTCTTGTTGAACTTTCTGTAAATGTTGAAACATATACAGCAGTGTTTGAATTGAAAGGAAATTGTTTTTTTCTACCATGCCTATTAGTCATAGATTTTAGAAAATTTTCTACGGCAAAATGAAATTGATGGGAGAGACCGTGATAATAACTGCTAATTTATTTCCCTTCTTACTTCTTTCAGATGTTTACTACGATGTCAAACCCAACCATGACTATGAATCCCAAGCCTGCAACTGTAAGCGCCCCGTCAAGCCGGGTGAGCGGGGATGCGGCGACGACTGCATCAACAAAATGATGCTCATAGAATGTTCCTCCCAGACGTGCCCCATCAGCGACACCTGTGGCAACCAGCCCATCCAGAGGCATGAGTACAGGACGTGCCTGCAGCGCTTCATGACGCCAGAAAAGGGCTGGGGCATCAGGACCACCGAGTCCCTCAAGGCCGGCACCTTCATTCTGGAGTACGTCGGGGAGGTGGTGAGCGAGAAGGAGTTTAAGATCCGGATGCAGACGAGATACGCCAACGACACCCACCACTACTGCCTCAACCTGGACCGTGGGATGGTGATTGATGGGCACCGCATGGGGGGTGACTGTCGCTTTGTCAACCACTCCTGCGACCCCAACTGTGAGATGCAGAAATGGTATGTCAATGGCCAGTACCGCATGGCTCTGTTTGCCCTCAAGGACATTGATTTTGGCACCGAATTGACTTACGATTACAACTTTTCCCTCTTCAACCCGGCGGAGGGTCAGGAGTGCAAGTGTGGGTCTGACAACTGCCGTGGGGTGATCGGAGCCAAGTCCCAGAGAGTGAATGGCTATGTTGACGACAAGAAAAAAGCTGCCAAGAAGGAAGTTGGGAAGAAGCGCAAGCGTGGCACAACATCAGAGCAGGACAACTATCTCCCGCGGCCACACATTACACCGATGAAGCCGCTCTCCCACCAGCAGCAGCTCTTCATCCTCACCCACAGGTGCTTCCTCATCCGTAACCTGGAGAAGGTCAAGCGGTCGAGGGAACGCTTGAGTCGCTGCACTGAGAAGAAAGCCGATGAGGTGTTGGATGACTCTGAGGAGCCGAGCACAAGGGTGGAAAAGTTCCTGACACACTTCACAGCTCTCAACACTGCGCGATCTGTCAAGACAAGGCGCCTGGCCCAAGCAGAGGATGACCCTGAGATGACCAGACTTGCCAAGTTGGCCCAGATCTTTAAGGACATTTATGACAAACTGGTTGCCTCAAGGGATGCTAGTGATAAGCCCCTGGCCACTCCCTTCATGACACTGCCATCTAAGAAGAAGTACCCAACCTACTACATCAGGGTTGGTGAGCCCATCGACTTGGCTCTGGTGGAGAAGAACATCCTCACTGGTCACTACATCACTGCCGAGGCCTTTGACCGAGATGTCATGCGCCTTTTTGCCAACAACCTCAGATTTTTTGGACGAAACACAGAGATTGGACAGATGGCCGTGGGCTTGCGGCGAGTTTACAGCGAGTGCAAGCTGCAGTTCAAGCCTTTCTTGGAGGAGGTGCTTGGGGAAGATGCGCTTCCGGCAGCATTTGCAAACTCCTCCCCTAATGAAGAGTTTGAGGACGAGGATGTGATTCGCTGTGTTTGCAACCTGCACCGGGACGAGGGAGTCATGATCCAGTGCGAGCGGTGTCTGGTCTGGCAGCACTGTGACTGCATGGGGGTGACCGACTCCCCGGAACATTACCTGTGTGAGGAGTGCTCGCCGCGCCTCATCTCCCCGGAGGTGCCCATGAACCCCCAGCCCCCAGATGCCCCCAAGGACCACAAGTACTTCATCACACTCCTCAGAGACAATCTGCAAGTCAAACAAGGTAAGAGGATGTTGATGATTGAGTTTTCTATGTATTTGTTTCTTGGAAATGTGCTTAACTGTTTTTGTATAACATTTTCTCATTAGTTGTAAAGAATATGGAATGTATTGCAGCAATCATGATTATACAGAGTGGAAACAAACTATATGAAAGTTGCATGTGGTGTATCAAAGTGGGATGGGAGAAGCAATGAAGATGTGTATGAAATCAACAGCAAAGGGAATGATTTGTGGAGTGGTTGAACGAGTGAAACTTACTAATCAAAGATAGTTTGGTTATGTGATGACAATGAGTGAGGATGACTTTGTGAAGAGAATGTATGAAAGTTGGATTGAGGGAGAGTTTATCAGGGGGATGACCACCAGTGAAATGAACCAATAGAATGGACGGGTCTTGAGAAAGCAGGCAGGCAAGAATTGAATGGGTAAGAGGGATTGCAGGAATGGAAAATTTGGCATGCTTTTCCCTTGGCCATTCCCTTGGGGGAAACTCCCATGAGGGAACAAGGCATTGGAGAAATGGACAGATAGATTTTAAGAATATTCCAGTAGGTTTGGAAAGTAGTATTAGTTGTCACTTTTGCTCCAGAAAATTTGCATAATGGAAAGAACAGTGATTGGGTTGGAAGACTCAGATAACAAGAATGATCACAGTGTTTTCACTTGGCTCTTCTCTCCTCCAGGGGACAGCGTGTACATCCTGCGCGACCGTCCGCAGCAGAAGAGTGGGGAGAGGCGGCAGCCAGCGTACCGCCTGGCCAAGGATGTCAAGCCCCACGACCTTCTGATATTCAAAATTGAGAACCTGTGGATTGATGAAAAGTATGTATTTCAACAATCTCATTTCGTTTATTTTAATTTTTACTGTGCAATATTTTGATAGTTTTACCCCAGAAAGATTACATCTGAGAGCTGGAGCATTTTCATGTTCAAAGCATATGTTCAGACCAAAGCAAGATGCTGTGTTGAATGTGGACTGATGATAATTCTTTGTGTTTGTCATTGTACAACTTTTTATATTTTTTTTTTCAGGGGAGACAAATTTGCCTTTGGGCACCACTACCTACGGCCACACGAGACATTCCACGAGCCTTGGCGGAAGTTCTTTTCCAATGAAGTGATCCGCTCCCCCTTGTGTGAGATCTTGCCCCTGGACATGGTCATCAACCACTGCTGGGTCCTGGACCTCAACAGCTATTGTCGGGGTCGGCCCATTGGTGCACACGAAGACCATGTGTACGTGTGCGAGTACCGAGTTGACAAGGGTGCGAGGGTCTTCTCCAAGATCAGCAAACCCAAGTACCCGATCTGCATCAAACCTTACGCCTTCATCACCTTTCCTGAGAAGCTCCGGCCACAGCGCACCTACACGGTGAGGGTTTCTGAATTGTTGATGGAACTCAGTGTGTCATGGACTTAAAACTCATTTCTCACAAAAGTAATTGTGATGGAATTTTATGCTTTGTATTATTTAATATTTTTAATGCTATTGTTTTATTACCAGTAATCATATTCTGACATTGATTTTTTCCCACAGCCACACGAAGTCATATCAAACAGTCGGGGCCGCAGTGGCAGCAGCGGTGGCTCCAAGGAAGGCCGCAGTGCATCCGAGGAGCACAGCAGCGGCAGCAGCCACAGCAGTGCTGGCGGCAACACCAACAGCAGCTCAAGCACAGCCAGTAACAGTACTAACACTTGCCCCAAACCCAGCACTCCTGCAACCAGTAGTGGCACAACCGGGAACAACAGTGACAGCATCAACAACAACAATAACAGCAGCAGCAACAACAACAATAACAACAACAACAACAACAATAGTAACACAAGCACCGCCATCAGCAGCAGTAATAACAACAACAGCAGCAGCAACAACAACAGCAACAGCAGCAACACCACCAGCAGCAATAGCCTCAACAGCAGCAGTAGCAACAGCACCACCTGTGGCAGCAGCAGCAGGAGCAGCAGGTCTCGGGACAGAGGGGCCGCACCTCCTCCCACTGATGAGATTGACGACCACACCCCGCTGGCTACTGTAAGAGCTGAGGCCAGGGCACAAAAGGCATGTGATAGCTGGCACCCAACCACTTCTGGCTTTTCTTGGTTTAAGCTCCTCACACCAAAGCTGAGAGACAGGGCATAAAATTCAGCTTTCTTTTGGGAGCATGACTTTGTTACGACTCTGATCTTCTGCGGAGTCGTGTGCTGCGCATGAAGTACTCCCTGTGCTTGTACCTTGATTTGAGAGTTTGTCAAATTTTGTGATGACCTCAGAAAATTAGACAATTTTAAGGTCTATTTTGGAACAAATTTTGCAATAGCTTTTTTCTATATGATTTTTAATTCATAAAGTATTGAGAGGCCTTAAACCTTGTCTCAGAAGCTTAATTGAGCAAATCTTTATCTCCACTGCAGGGTGCTCGCATGTCCTCAGATTTGGGAACACTGGAGTAAACTGCCTGTTTGCTTTTTAGTGATTCTGTCTTTAAGAAACACCTAATAGTTCTCATCAGTCTTATCTCTCCTGAGACTAAACCTCATACTTTCCCTCCCAAGTGCACTATAAAGTTGGCATGTCCTGTGTGGGAAGTGCTAGGACCTGTGGTTCTCAAGAATGATATAGATGATGCAGCTAGCACAAAGTAGATCTAGCTTAAAGTTTTGTCTTTATTAAGTTGGGTAAATAAAAGTATGATCACATCTTAATGTACAGCACTGATTAGAACACATAGTTTTATGTCTTAGTTGTATTTATTACCTTGAAAACCTAACTTGACAATAATATGGTTGGTTGCTCTCGTTTCACAATATGTCAGAGCATTTGCTTATAATAATTTATATTATTATATTCCCGAAGGTAATTAGTTTGTTTTCTCTTCCACAGCGAGCCAAGAAGCGAGTGCGGGTCAACAGTGTGGCCACCAAGCTTCTGGGCCTGCTCCCGGCCAAGGGGGCGATCGACCTGAGTTACCTGCTGGAGAACAACAAGAGACAGCGCAAGAAAACGGCAGCTTTCACTTCCTGAGATTGGCTCATAGGCTGGAACGGCCACCTCACTCTAAAGGAAATGGAGGGCCATATGTAAACATTGGTATTTATAAGGTATTTTAATTTCTAAATATTCGATTGATCAACATGCAGACTTGCACACACACACATATTTACAATCACACTTCACCATAGAGATCTTATTGAAGAGTGCTAGTACCTGTATAAATTATTCTGCTTCAATTGGACTCGTTGTTTTACCATCTCATCATTCATCATTGTTACTCAAATTCTTAACACAGCTACTTCTCACCCTGTGTATATATTGGTCACATTAAGAAATTGACGATTGGGATTCGTATAACTTGATGTTAGTTGATGTTTTAAGTTAAGTCTCCAAATCTAGAACCTGGACGTGCATTACAAGAATGTAAATGTTTCCAATTTGACGTGATTGGACCACACATGAGACGAGTGCACCCTGAGTGAAGCTGCAGGGCCGCCTCGCCTCGCTAAACTTTACCCTGACGTTAGATCTCTATGAACAGGACGCATCCACACTCACACTCTACACTAGAACAAAGTAGCAGACAGACAACACTTGTAAATAAATTTAATATTGAGGAATCTGCTAGTGTCGTACCAGCCTGACTTTTTTTGTATAAAAAGTTAAAACAAAATTAAAGGTGTTTTTTTTGGTGTGAATAGTTCGTGTACTGTCTTTCAGAACGATGGTGTGACTTGTCTGCTTACTTGAGTCACAAGCTTAGGTTTTACAGGAAAGCTAAAAGTGGCAGACTCAATAATGACAAGTTGAAAAAACATTGTCATTGTGCATTTTAGCTTCTCTGGATTCATATGTTTTTGTCCCTTATCGTTGATGAATGGATTACTCTCATCCTGAATATTTTTGAACTTCGGGAACCATCATCAAGTCTAGATCTGATTCCTTGGCAATAATGGTGTCCAGAAATGTTTGAGGAATAATGATATGTCGAAGAATCCTTTGGAAGGTATGGCAGAAACATACCATTCGTGCATCATGTTTTGGTACCATTTATGTGTAACAACATATTGTACAAGTTCAAGGAACCATCATAAAACTGTTAGATCTGATTTCATGCATTTACCAATGTCCAGAAATGAATTTATATAGAATGTCATATAAATATGCAAGAAAAGAACCTTTTCACTGACTTAAAATGTGAATTTGGGCATGTTCTATTATTGAGGAAACAAATGCATTATCAGATGGAGTAAATCTGACAATTTACTTTAGAAATTCCTATGGAATGTGAGGATGATCAAATTGGTCTTGTAACATGGATGGTGATTACCTGTAAAATTTATAGCTTCTCTGCCATTTTATAGTGAAGTTTTAGCATAGCATAAAATATTGTATTTTATTCTTTCTCAGACGTTTTGTTAAGAATAGGCACATGTATCATGCATGATGCTGGGAATGAGTTTGTACAATGATAAATACTGCCGAGTAGAACAGTGTCCCCACGCGAGAGGGAATGCTGAAGAGGCTAAGCACGGAAGAAGAATGTACAGTTGGCCTGACGCAGTGAACAAAGGAAAAAGTGAAATAGTCTAGGTCAGCTTTGGCACGTCCTTGTGTAGCAATAATAGGCCAGCGCTGGTGAGGCCGGGCCAGCTGTCCCCGGGGCTGGCCGCTGCCCCGTGAGAAAGATGCTCTGTGCACTACGAACAACAACCTAACTGTACTTATTGATATTGTATGTAAGTTCAGCACAATAACCGTTTTTAAACACATAGGTTCTAAGAAATATGGCTGTAAGTTATCCAGTTTTATAAATGTACTGCTTGTATAGATGATAGGTGTAAGAAAGTACAAAGATTTTCTTCTCTTATTTTTATTTAATTTTTTACTAGTGTGTATAAAGCTGGAGGGCAAGCTTTTCCGTAGAGTAACTAGTCACTGGACGCATTGTGGTGCATTTGGTCGATCCTTCCATCATCCCTGTGTACAAGCAAGGAGCTAAGTGTTAATGATGCAAATCTCAGTATCAGATACTGAATTCACATTCAAGAGTATATAATACTCATATATACAATTTTTTACTTGTAAATTAAGACAACAAATCAAAATTTCTTTTTATAAAACTAGAAAACGATGGATTTTGTAGTAGATGTATAACCTATGATAGTGAGTACAAGGATTTTTAAGTTATTTGATTGAGATTTTTAATATATACTTTTAATAATGAACTACACTAAGTCAGATTTCTGGTTTCTCTCAAAATATGTGTAAATATTGTTTGACTGGAGAGCAAGAAAATGACTGAATGCTGTGCATTGTTGTATGTAAAATAGAAGGAATATTTTTATAATAATGTCTGGCAGCTCTTTTGTTCATGTCATTGTTATGGTGTTGTACTCCCTGTGCTGTTTCCCACATGTTGTGTTTATGTTTTCCGCACCTCACCTGGCAAGACTTGTCACCAAACATTACAAAACTTACAAAACACAAAAAAACAGGCAGCTTGATAGGTTTCTGTATCCTTGAGTCACATCCATAGCTACAACCTCTTCCCAGGTGATAATTTTACTCATTTACAATAGACCAGAAATGGGAGGCACTTACCAGGTGTTTTAAGGAAATTTGTGTATTGAAGCAATTGAAAGATACACAGGCTTTTAACATTGAGTTACATATTCTATGAAAACAATTGTACCAAAGTACAATGAACCTTACAACAGCTGTAAAATAACATTATTACCAAGAGAAGAAATATGTGTACAGAAGTTGACATTGTGATTACTATATGACATAATTGACAATTGTACAGATATGCACACACACATACACACACACACATACACACACACACACACACACAAACACGCAAACATTACAAACACATATACACAGACACACCTTCACAAAAACAACCACACATCAGATGTACACTCTTACATGCAGTCACGTGCTCGCACACACATAGAAAATACACAACCATGTTACATTTTTGCATCACAAGGCATTAATTAAACTCCATTACATTGCACACTTTCTAATTCATAAGGGCACACACACGCACTCACACTCACACACACACACACACGCACTCACACTCACACACACACACACACACACACACACACACACACACACACACACACACACACACACAACAAAGGACACACAGCATTTGAGGCTTGCATTCCAAGTGTTCCTCCCCTCCTGAATACACGCTAATAGTGCATAAACGAGTGAGAACTTTTGCTACTACTATTTAGGTGTTGTTTATTCTTTGTACTGGAGTGTGGCAGCGTCCACAGTCCCCTGTTGCCGGTCCTTCCCTTGTTCATCCCTCGTAGCGCCTCCCAACATTTTCCAGACTCACTCATAGTAGGGTTAAGCAGTTACAACAGTACCATTAGTTCAGAAGCTTTTTGCCAGTTATTGCTGTTAACAGATGTTATGCATGGTCCACACCAGTGTTTGTACATGTAAATTTGGTTTTATTAGCCGTGGCCATGGCCAGGGGGGGTGGCGACAGTGCCGGTCCATTGACTGTGGTGGTAACTTAATGATAATGTGATGTCTGCCGGCCGCCCCCTCGGCTGCGGTCCACAGTCTCACCTAAGCAGTTTTACAATTTTGCCTCCTAGTTATACTGATTTGTTGGGAGCTCCCTGTGTAGTAGATTTTAAAGTTTATGTTATTCAATCCATGTACAAGTGGCGGGAAGGTGCATACCTCTACTGAATACAAGAGCATCTCACTTTCTGTCTGAATATGAGCAAATACATTTCACAACAAAATTTTTCATGACAATAGCCCAATATGCATCTTCCCATATCTCAGGACATAATGTTCATTTGTACATAACCATGAAATTCATCTTGGAATAAATTATAATTTTACTATAGCTTTCAATAACCTTACAGCATTTTCATCCTTGCTCTATGGTGAGGTAAAGGTAAAGGTGGGTGCACATGCTATAGCTGTGCTCTTACCAGGTGCTCATCCACATACCATTGGCCCTTGAGCCTGTGGTGGTCAAAAACCCATTACCCCGGGACATAGGCCTGTGTCAAGTCCGGGATTGCCACAGTTTACCTTCCTAGGTTTCCCAAGGTACCCATTTATCAACCAACTCGAAAGGGAGGATGAACATCTTGGTGAGCTGCACAGCGACTGCCTGGGGCAGGATTCAAACCCGGACCCACAGAGTCATAGCCAGGCACGCTGACCTTTAATAACTGCTTACAGGTTTGATGGTAGAGATGGCTCTTTTGTCCGAGGAAAGGTTTCTGAAGATTTCTGCTTCCAACTGGCTGAAGAGTGACAAGTTTGTAGGAATCTTGCTCATCCTTGTTTGTCTTCCACTTACTGAGGCTGCAAGGTGAAGGTGAAGTTGGTGGCATGCTAGGTTGGTTTTATTGAGACAAGGTACAAAGAGTGATGAAGAAGTAGAGGAGACATACGTGATGGCGTCAGGGGTAGTTAGATGAAATTTAAGTTCTGTACTTGGGATGTGCAGCCCATGACTGGAGGTACTGCCCAAACAATCCATGCCTCTCAGATTGGAATGGAACACACTTGTCAAAGATGATATGAGTACCAACTTGGCTGCTGCTCACCCTGAGGAGAATCGTGTACAATGGGTGTATCCTGACAGTCCTGACACAGATATAGGGGACACATCACAAAAGATTTAAAGAAAGCTAATAAGTTTGAAAGGATGAATTAACCCAGTAGCAGCGACGGGCCAAATTTGTGCCATGATATAAACCCCCCCAAAAAGATGATACATAATCTGATAACAAATGCTTTGATATGTATTATGAAATGGTTTGTGTGAGGGGTGATTTTTTCTCATTTTTCTCGCTTAGAGGGACCATTAAGAAACACGATCCCCGCTGCTACCGAGTTTAAAGAAAAATGCTTAGTATATAACATGGGGGATACAGAAAACAAGCATCACAGGCTAAAGAAGAGACAGGTTGAAGATACTCACGTGAGGATTAAGAAGTGGACTTAGGCAGGTCATGTCATGCATAAAGCTGATAACAGGTGGACAGCAAGTAGTGTGGCGACCCAGGAATTGTGAACGTCGACGCAGAGACCGGACCAGCAGGCGGAGAGATGAAACATGAGCATTTGGCAGAGCAGGATGAAATGCTCAAACACTGAACAGACAGAGGTGGAGGAAGTGGAGGACATTGGGAAAGGCCTTTGTCATGAAGTGGACTATATAGGTATGACCAAACACACACACACACACACACACACACACACATTTCCCAAGCGTACACATTTGACACAGTTTTCGTGGGAGTTTTGGGCATTTCCATGGGTAGTTCAATGACCCTGCTGATAGTTTGACCCTTATTCTATACCATTAACCTAAAAAAACAATCATTAGAGCCCAGTTAATCTCCTTTTTGTCCCATGAAAATAGTTGACTTATACGAGGCCCTTTAAAAAGCGCGGGAGGGTTGCCATGGTGACCGCGGCGGCGTGTAAACAAACAAACGTGGAGAGGAATTTTGCGTGCAGGCGGCGGCGTGAAGGTCCTCACCCTGCCTTCCTGAGGGTGCCACGGGAGGAGACACGGAGTAGCGAGGGGGCAGGAGGCGCACAGACGCGTCATATGAGCCTGGGAGCGTCTTCGGTGAGCTGAGGGCAATGGGAGGGAGGGAGGGAAGGGTGTGGAGGAGGTGGCTAAGGGAGGAAGGGTGTGGAGGAGGTGGCTAAGGGAGGAAGGGAGGGAAGGAAGAGATGGCTTAGAGAGGAAGGGAGGGAAGGAAGAGATGGCTAAGGGAGGAAGGGAGGGAAGGAAGGGATGGCTAAGGGAGGAAGGGAGGGAAGGAAGAGATGGCTAAGGGAGGAAGGGAGGGAAGGAAGAGATGGCTAAGGGAGGAAGGGAGGGAAGGAAGAGATGGCTGAGGGAGGAAGGAGGAAGGAAGAGATGGCTAAGGAGGAAGGAGGGAAGGAAGAGATGGCTAAGGGAGGAAGGGACGGAAGGAAGAGATGGCTAAGGGAGGAAGGGAGGGAAGGAAGAGATGGCTAAAGGGAAGAAGGGAGGAAGGAAGAGATGGCTAGGGAGGAAGGGAGGAAGGAAGAGATGGCTGAGGGAGGAAGGAGGAAGGAAGAGATGGCTAAGGAGGAAGGAGGAAGGAAGAGATGGCTAAGGAGGAAGGAGGAAGGAAGAGATGGCTAAGGGAGGAAGGGAGGAAGGAAGAGATGGCTGAGGAGGAAGGGAGGAAGGAAGAGATGGCTAAGGGAGGAAGGGAGGAAGGAAGAGATGGCTAAGGGAGAAGGGATGGAAGGAAGAGATGGCTGAGGGAGGAAGGGAGGGAAGGAAGAGATGGCTGAGGGAGGAAGGGAGGGAAGGAAGAGATGGCTGAGGGAGGAAGGGAGGGAAGGAAGAGATGGCTAAGGGAGGAAGGGAGGGAAGGAAGAGATGGCTAAGGGAGGAAGGGAGGGAAGGAAGAGATGGCTGAGGGAGGAAGGGAGGGAAGGAAGAGATGGCTGAGGGAGGAAGGGAGGGAAGGAAGAGATGGCTTAGGGAGGAAGGGAGGGAAGGAAGAGATGGCTGAGGGAGGAAGGGAGGAAAGGAAGAGATGGCTAAGGGAGGAAGGGAGGGAAGGAAGAGATGGCTAAGGGAGGAAGGGAGGGAAGGAAGAGATGGCTATGGGAGGAAGGGAGGGAAGGAAGAGATGGCTAAGGGAGGAAGGGAGGGAAGGAAGAGATGGCTAAGGGAGGAAGGGAGGGAAGGAAGAGATGGCTATGGGAGGAAGGGAGGGAAGGAAGAGATGGCTGAGGGAGGAAGGGAGGGAAGGAAGAGATGGCTGAGGGAGGAAGGGAGGGAAGGAAGAGATGGCTAAGGGAGAAAGGGAGGGCAAGAAGAGATGGCTGAGGGAGGAAAGGAGGGAAGGAAGAGATGGCTGAGGGGGGAAATGGTTTGTGTGAGTGATGATTTTTTTCTCATTTTTCTCGTCATTAAGAAACATGATCCCCGCTGCTACCGGGTTAAGCATTTCAGCAACCAAGCACACACATTTAGCAAGGCTTTTGTAGGAGTTGTGGGCATTTCCAGTGGTAGTTTTATGGCCCTGGTGGTAGTCTGACCCTTCTTCTTTACTGTGAACATGAAAAAGACTCACTATAACCCTTTTAATCTCCTTTCTAGTCTTTGAAAATAGTTAATGCAAGAGGAGGAAGTGTCTGAGAATACCAATCTTAGTGTTTTGTGACTATGATGGGCCATGATTCACAAGCAACCCCCCATGTTTCAGGCAGCAGCAGCACCGCCTGAGAGCTGTGACTATGATGAAGTAACGGAAATCTCGACAACAGAGACATCGGAGGGTAGCCAGTCTCATCTGCAGGTCCCCCGCCCCGAGAACACAGCCACCCCCCCACCCCCCCAGCACCCTGTGAGTCATTGTGGGTAGTGGAGGCTGTGGAGGAAGGAAGTTAGTTCAGACTTTGTGCTCAGATTGGGATTGTAAAGATACCTTATTAGTTTGTATTTTTAGGATTTCAGGCGTTAGTTTCCAGCTTTGGCATCAGTGTTTCCCATGACGGCTGAGAAGAGTTTTTAAGTTTTTTCATTGCTACTTCCACATCTTTATAGAACTTTTCCACTTCAGCATCATTATAAGTTGGTGTTGTACACAAGTTTAAAATATTTTGTGTCTTATTAATTTTCATAATGATTACAGTATTCATTTGTTGATGCTTAATAATTCTTATACATCTCTCTGCCGAATTTTTGTTTATCAAGAAATCAACCACATATTCCATCCTATCTGCAAGGCTTTTGTAGCACAAGATATGTTTATCAGACAACAGGTAATACGAATGCCCCACTTGTCCTCTTAACCTATAATATCCCACACAATTGTTTCACTTCTAGCATTTTGCTTTTTAACATTATATGTTGCCATAGTTATTGAGGTCTTTGTCTTAGATTTTGATTAGAGAATTGCTGTGTCAGTAATTCCCCTCATCATCTCCTCCAAGGAAGACCCTCCTCCCCAATCCCGCACAGCTAAGCCAGAGTCCACCCAGCCCCCACCCAGTGCTGCTGCTGCCGCTGCCATGACCACGGCCGAGGAGGAAGAGTTTGAGCCCAAGGTGGAGGACAAGGTAGGCTGAGTCCTGTATATTGTTTGTTTTGCTTACTATGTGCTTTTTGAAGCTACTAAGTATGTTTGTTAGTCATTCATTGCTAACAAAAAAGCCAGTGCCTTAGTCTACTACTTTAAATTCTCTAAGATGTAAATTCTTCTCTATTTCTGTGCCACTTTGCTTACACATTAGGGCCAAGATCATGCCATTTTTTAACCTCATGATAGTCTGCCTTTTGTGTAGAAGGTTTGCCATCTGTAATGTAATGTTGTGTGGTTTGCTGTGATGTAGATAATTGATTTGATTCACTTAATGAGGTTGGACTTAATTTCCAGTATACTTAAGTTTGTAAGTCATGTAAAGCTGCTCTGGTAAGTTTGTGTAAATGAGCCTTGCTAACAAAGGCTCTTCTGACCCACCGGCGCGCTGTGACCACAGGGCGGTGAAGCCCTTCCGGAGGGGCCTTTGGACCCCCCCACCGCTAGTGATGGTGGTGATGGTGGAGATGGTGGGGGAGGCGATGATGCTGGTGATGGTGGGGAGTTATGGGAAGAGGTTGAGGAGGTAGAAGGGAACATGGATGGTCTTCAAGAGGATGAAAATGATGACTTTCAGCCTGGCCCGTCCCATGCCCCTCCTCCTCCCCACCTTGCCCCCTCCTCCCCCCACCACCAGGATCATCCACACTACCACATGGGGAGGTCCCAAGGCGATGATGATACAGATGAGGACAACATGGGAGAAACCACTGTAAGGCCCACCAGTCCCATCCTCACAGCCTTGAATGTAGAGCTTCATCTTTTTCACTTGTCTGCCGTGTGGAACAAAACTTTTGCCTCTGTTAATGTTTTCTGTCAGTGCACACACATACAAATCTGCTGAAGTTTGAAGTTAAGGCTGAGAAGTTAATGTGAATACTTGGCACAGACAAAAAATGTAATCATGCCAGTGCAATGCAGACTATACAGTTACTTTCTTCCACACTTGGGGCACACACCTGATGGGCTTCATGAGGACTGGCAGAGTGTGAGTGGATGAGGGAGGATCTTCATATTGACTATAGAGTAAACAAAGTGATAGAAATAAATGCCTTGCTGCCAGTGCCCATGGAGCCTGCCCGGCGGTGGCCTGGATATGAGTGCACCAACAGCGTCTGCCCTAGGAGTAAGGCGCACTGAAGGAGCTTTGGGTTAACCTCTCTGAGTGTCGAGAGAACACGTCTGTGATCATGACTCTTTATGTAGAAGGACCACCAAGGCCAAAGAGCTAAACTGAATTAAAATTTAAAGGAATCAAAGTGAAATCAAAATATAAAAGTTGTTGTGGGAGTTGTTGACTCTGAGGAGTGTGATCACATCCATTGTCTCTGTTTTGCATTCTATGCCTTCCCAACTGTATCTTAAAAAGTTAGTTCTGTATGATTAAAGACTATGAATAAGTGTAATGTTAGTGAGGTTTGTCATTGCACACTTAGGAGCATGAGTGTACACAGACCTAAATGAACCAAAATCAGGAAATACTAAAAAGCAGTAAGAGTATTGACAGTGTGTAAATACAAAGGTAAATAGAGGGTTTGATTTGTAGATTGGGATGATGTTCAGTAAAAGAAAACTTAGGTTAGTTAGTATGCGATCTCAGTATTCTAATTGCTTTCTTCTTTTGTCTTGCGTGCTGTCAGCTCTGGACGTGACTTGTCAGATGCATTTTATTGTCATGCAGCCGTTTACCTTTGCTTTGATCATGAGTGTGACCGTGTACATACACATTCCTCTGCTTCATGGGTGTTGACATGTTTACTAATTTATAAAATCCTTACTTTTCACTTTGAACAGCAAGTATGTATTCGTTGCAAAATCTCTAACACTGATACAAAATATTTCATTAAGCCTTTGAAAATTATAAATATTAATAAAGGTGGCACTATTTCAGGGCTTGAGTGACATAGGGGTAATGGGAGGCCCTGGACAGCCCATGCCCCTTGCTCACCCTGCCAGTAGTGTGCCCAACGGGAGCGGGGACGAGGATGACGATGACGATGAGGAAGAGGATGGCCAGGCCCCGGCCCCTGAAGGGTGAGTATCGTGGGAAGGTGTGAAGCAGAAACACTGAAATGCATAGAGGCAAAGTAAGATTATAGTTTGGTATGCATCTGTGAAAGGCTGAGGAGGAAATGAAGCAAAGCATAAAAAGAGAGGAGGTAGTATGTTTGGATGAAGGCAAAGTAGTTATTCATATCACTCATGCCTGAAGCCCAACCCACTGTATCCTCGGCAGGGCCTATGACCCAGCAGACTATGAACACCTGAGCGTCAGCCCGGAGATATCGGAGCTGTTCTCGTACATCACACGCTACACACCGCAGGCCATTGAGCTGGAGCACCGCCTGCGTCCCTACATCCCGGACTATATTCCAGCCGTGGGGGACATTGATGCCTTCATAAAGGTGGGCGAGATGTTGTAATCATCTCAGTTAATATGCCTTGTACACTCTGAATCTCTTAGTTGTCCATGTAGTATGGAGGCTTTAGGGAATTGTAGGTGGATTGTCTTCATGGTAGGAAGGATTCACGTAGGAGTAAGGAATTAGGTGCATTTCAAGAGTTCAGGCAGATTGTTACTGCTGAGTAGTCACTGTATCATGACTGTAAGCCAAAACAGTTTGGTTCCCCAGAGTACAGGAGGATACAAAAGGGTATAATTAAATCACAAGAAGCTATAGCTGCCACATATGTCAGCTCCTTAGAACCAACAGTTAACCATCTGCCCTCCTCATCTGTAAATCCATCTGAAACTTTCTATTGTATCTACATTAACTACACCACTGCTTGTTCTGTTTTTTCATCTACTATCGTTTTGGTAAACCAGTTTTTAGTTCAGGTAATTTCAATGTGTTCCAAAGGAGAATAATAATACTGAAAGGAATCAAGTGAAACTGAGAAGTTATTTCCTTTCCTCTTCCCTGACCTTATGGGCAGATCCCGCCCCCTGACGGTAAGCCCTCCATGGTGGGCCTGGAGGTCCTGGACGAACCCAGCGCCCGGCAGAGTGATGCCACGGTGCTGGACCTGCAGCTGAGGGCCCTCGCCAAGCACACCACTGCTAAGTCTATGGTGAGGGGGTTATGTAGTAGGGAGAGGCATTCAGTTCTCATATTCATCAATAATATTGATAATACATGCCTCGTAAACCTCTTGTAATCTTTTATGTATGTGAGATCGTGTTTTGGTTTTCATTAAAGCCATATGATGTATTTGCTTCCAGTATTCTTTCAAATAAGTCTAATCCTTCAGTTTTCATCTTAACCAGTTTAGGGCACTCTACAAAGACATGGCCTTAACCCACCTTTTGCCCAGGAGAGATATTTGATGCTTACATCTTAGAAATACACACTCCTTCCATCTTATTTCAGTCTGTCAAAACAGTGGAGAACGCCGAGAAGAATGGCAAGGTGATAGAGAAGTGGGTGCGGGACATCAGTGAGCTACACCGAAGCAAACCTCCGCCCACCGTCCACTACAACAAGTTAGTGTCTCTGAGGGGGGCCGTGCCAAGGCTGCCACACCTCAGCAGCAAGACGGCAGTGTTGTTACCTTGTTAGAATAGACTCACACTTGGTTAAGTTTGTTGTGATCACATTACATGTAGTCTTTTATTCTGTGTAAAGTACCAAGTTTCAGAGATACCCTTGCTTGCAATGCTTTTATGATAGATATACATCCCCATATTGTACTGACGGTATGAGTGGAGATATAAAATAACGGGGAGCTGTTGGTGACGGGTTCCTCTCATTGCAGACGCATGCCAGACATCGACACCCTGATGCAGGAGTGGCCCGGGGAGGTGGAGGAGCTGCTCAAGGAAGTCAACCTCCCCACGGCAGCCCTGGAAGTGGAGCTCTCAGACTATGTGGACATCATTTGTGGTAAGTTTTCAGGCTTCAACTCTCTAAGAGCCTTTGTTGGATGTTGGCTTCTTGAAGGATGTTAGGACTCTGAAAAGGATGTTAACCCGATAGCAGCGGGGATCATATTTTTTAATGGTCCCTCCAAGCGAGAAAAATGAGAAAAAATCACCCCTCACACAAACCATTTCATAATATATATCAAAGCATTTGTGATCAGATTATGTATCATCTATTTTTTTGGGTTTAAATCATGGCACAAGTTTGGGCCGTCGCTGCTACACGGTAAATCCACAAATTTGGCCTGTCGCTGCTACTGGGTTAAGGGACATTTCAGTGCTAATGATACCTGCTCACCAAGCCCTGAAGAAACTCTGTTCCAAGCCTCCCTCTTAGGTCAGCACTATCAGAACAACAAATGGTTGCCTCAAGTCAGACATGGATGGGCAGAGGGCTTGTTGGACTGAATAGTTTGGGCAGCCCTACAAACAGGCAGCCCCCAACTTCTAGTTTACAAATAGTGGATGATCCTGTTAATTAACTGATACATCCCTTTTAGTCACCTCTCACGACATGCAGAAGAAGATGGAGGCATGCATTCTATTTTTTTACATCAAAGGAAGGGAAAAAGGGAAGGAAGCTCAAGAACATAAACAAAAAACAAAGAGCCTGCTAAATGCTGCTCCCTCAAAAGAAAATTGATTGAGTGGCTAGAAAGGGAGGTCAATTTCAGAAGGAGGAAATACAGATAGAAGAAAATTCCTGTGTCATTTGATTCTGCAGGATGATGTATATTTTGAGTTGTCCATGAAACTAGTGGCTTTCTGTGTTACAGCCGTGATGGACATCCCTGTGTACAAGAGTCGGGTGCAGTCCTTGCATGTCCTCTTCACCCTCTACTCGGTCTTCAAGAACTCGGCCCACTTCAGGCAGCTGGCTGAGGAAAACTACATAGAAAACGATGACTCCACGGGTGACCAATTAGTCCTTGAGTAATGTTCCCTTGCCATGTATGTGCTGAGAGGGAGAGAGAGGTGACTTCCATGGCTATACTGACAGGGCCTGTGATGACCTCTCTGTACAGTGAAAGTAAAAGTGATCAGTTCTCTATATATTGGCGACTTATCAAAAGATGGCAGAGCAGGAGAAGCACCAACATCTTATAAATTGATACTTTGGTTAGCTAGCAGGTGTCTTGTTCATGGAGGTGATCCTTGTGTGTGTTTGGTCCAGGGAAGTCATCATTCTAGTCATATATCAGATCTGTGCCTCAAGGTAACAGACTGGCAGCATGTTATAGCAGCTCAGATATACAGATACATAGATGTGATATTGATGTGCAAGTTGTTCCATATATTTAATAGAGGTAGTAGACACTCACCGTCCGTTAAAATATCTTTACTTCATGAGATTATCTGTGGTCTGTGAAACTGATACTATTTAGAAATACATATATTCTCATCAATCTAACTTTTGGGAACCTCAGATATATGAAAATTAACCCAGTAGCAGCAGGGATCATGTTTTTCAATGGTCCCTCTAAGCAAGAAAAATAAAAATAAATCATTATTCCCACAAACCATTCCATAATATATATCAAAGCATTTGTGATCAGTTTATGTATCATCTGTTTTGGGGGGTTTATATCATGGCACAAATTTGGCCCGTCGCTGGTACACGGTAAAGCCACAAATTTGGCCCGTCGCTGGTACCGGGTTAATGTCAAGTTGGGCAGAGTTTGAATATGGCTTTCTAAAGTGTTTTATCTCTATCTCTGCAACGTATTCATTCCCTTGCCTCTTTTCTTTATTCGTTTTACTTTTTTGGTTCATTCGTTGTCTTGTATGTGCCAACTCTTCAACTGCCCCTTAATCATAACTGCATTCACATCCTCCTTGCTGTATTTCCCCCTCTATATTTTCCTTTCCTTTCCATCCATATGTTTATTACTCTTATTTCCCCTTCTATGTTACTTTATTTTTCATTGTTACTTTATTTCCCTTTTTTTCATTACTTATTTCTCTTGCAGCTTCATCCATGTACCCAAACTCTTATGCATATCCTCAGTTTGCTTTGTTTTCCTTTCCTTATTCCCTTGTTTCCCATCTTTATTTCTCACGCACATCCTTATTGCTTTGTTTCCCCTCTCAAATTTTTTCATTATTTATTTCTCTTCCTGTTTCATCCATGTACCCAAACTCTTATCTATATTCTCAGTTTTCTTTGTTTCTCTTTCCTTATTCCCTTGTTTCCCATCTTTATTTCTCAAGCACATCCTTATTTCTTTATTTCCCCTCTCAAATTTTTTCATTATTTATTTCTCTTCCTGCTTCATCCATATACCCAAACTCTTATGCATATCCTCAGTTTGCTTTGTTTTCCTTTCCTTATTCCCTTGTTTCCCATGTATATTTCTCACGCACATCCTTATTGCTTTGTTTCCCCTCTCAAATTTTTTCATTATTTATTTCTCTTCCTGCTTCATCCATGTACCCAAACTCTTATTCATATCCTCAGTTTGCTTTGTTTTCCTTTCCTTATTCCCTTGTTTCCAATCTTTGTTTTTCACGCAGATCCTTATTGCTTTATTTCCCCTTTCAAATTTTTTCATTATTATTATTTTCTCTTCCTGCTTCATCCATATACCCAAACTCTTATGCATATCCTCAGTTTGCTTTGTTTTCCTTTCCTTATTCCCTTGTTTCCAATCTTTGTTTCTCACGCTCATCGTTATCATCCTTATTGCTTTGTTTCCCCTCTCAAATATCATCGGTGGTTTATTTCCCTTCATGAGCTTATTTTTCTTTCTCTATTACTTTGTTTGTCATCTTTATTTCTCATGCATATCCTTATTGTCTTGTTTCCCTTCTAATATATCACCGGTAGGGTACTTCATTTCTTATCATTTCTTTATTTCTCCTTATAACTTATTTTCTTGCATTTTCACCCATACCAGAACTCATACATTCCCTCATTATTACTTTATTTCTTTCGTTATTCCTCTGTTTCCAGTTTCATAGCTTATTATATTACCGGCACTTAATTTTCCAGCATTTTTTTGTTTTCCTTTATTTATTACTTCTCTTCCTGTACCAAAACATCTCTCTTCATCCTCTTTACTATAAAAAAAAATCATAGTTTGTTTACACACACACACACACACACACACACAGAACAGCGTTGCCAGAATTAAAATCAGACCCTGGTTACCTATACATTTTAACGAGTATACCAAAGCAAACTACGAAAACTCAATAAGAAATCTTCAGAATACTCAAATACCTAAGGTCAAACAGATGTAAGTCAAAGTTAGACAGAGTAGAAAATATAAATACAACAGGACATTGAATATTTGAATGTTGATGTTTGGCAACACTGCGCGTGGGCCAGGGGCAGCGGGGGGAGCCAACTGGATAATAATGTCGAGTTTTATAGTGTTTCTGTGGTGTGTTGGTGCGTGTTACTGTTCTGAAAGTCACTGGAAGTCCCGACGAACTAGAAGCACACGAGAGAACCGAAGAAAAAACTTGCAGCACGCCAGGACGAGGAGAGGAAGAGGAGGAGGAGGAGGAGGATCACCCAGCCGCCCTTGAACCCCCGAGTCGAGGCTTCGTAAGTATCAGGCGACAGCGAGACGGTTCGGCGGCGTGCCACTTCGGCGAACCGTCCAACAGTCCAAGATTATGGGCCATTCCTACAGTAGACTGAATATTGGGGAGGCGATTCTTTGGCACTGTCAGGGGCGGGGTTGCTATGCAGTGATGTATAAGGGCAAAGCAGGCTCTGGTCCCTACCCCGGTCATTTAGGACCGAAAATGCCAGCCAGTCAGTGGTATAATGCCTCAGTAGGAAAATTAAAGCAACAGGTTAAACGAAATATATTAATACTAGAATATATTAACACAACATAAGACAAACACACATTATTTAGTAATAACTTTAGTCTTCAAATGCAATGACCAAACAGTCACTCACCCACTTACACACGCACGCGTACCCTAACAGCCTGAATCCAGCACTCGGGGCCGCTGTCACAGTCGTATTGTTTGTTTTGATCGTTATCAATGACGCCGATCGACGCTAAAAGACTATACGTATCCCGGTTCCGTACACATTGCTTTCACATGTCTTTTACTTTTCTATTGCCATTTCCTTTGTACATTATACTCTTAGCCTACTTTGGTCCTTCTGCATTTCCCGATCGCCGTAAAGTAGTATTTACAGTATTTCAATTTCCCCCAATACATATATCGCAGAACCGCTTCATTTCGGCTGGACAACTTGACTAGTAAGTGTTTGTACCCCAATTTCTGGTCTTCATGGCCCTCCTCCCCTCTGCCGGGTGTTTAAGTTCGTTTGAGTTAAGAACAACAACAATTTTCAATTTATAACACCACTTGTAGATGTAGTACAGCTAGATGAGGCGCCGGTAAAACTAGAGATGTAGAGCATTATATGGGAAGAAGCGTTGGGATAGTGGGTAGGAGTAGGAGGTTGAGTTGAGGCTTGTAGTTTTAAACGTATCCACCTCAGTCCGCCTGTTTGAGTAGCCTGTCGTAGAAGTTACTGGGGTTTTCATGGAGTTTTCTGATCGTAGTAATAGTTGTAACCGATCTCTGCATCTCTGAAAGGCTGACCCATGAAAACCCGCTAAATCCTCTCCGTGACCTTGGAAAATAGTCGCATATGGGGCCCGATTGTTATGGACCTGAGGAGGGGGATGTGATGGGAAGAGAAAGCGGTGAGGGGGTTGATGATGATGATAGTGAGGGTGGTGATGAAATAGGTGGTGATAAGGATGATGGTGGTGAGGGTGATGATGGATTTGGTGATGAAATAGGTAGTGGTGAAGGAGGATGAGTTTGGTTTGATGGTGGTGGTGATGGAGTTGTTGGTTGATGGGAATGAAAGGATATGGGGGTATAGGAGGGGAGGAAGGAAGCAGTGGTAGGAAGGGGGATGAGTTTGGTTGGATGGTGGTGGTGATGGAGTTGGTTGGCGAGGGAAGAGTGAAGCGAGAGTCGAAAATATATGAAATCAGTTGAAAAAGGAATTAAATCAACACAAAACGCTTTAATTATTCATTTTTGCGTGTTGAGTCGAGCCTAACGCATTCTTCTCTTTCAGGATGTTAAGAAAATATTTAAAAGTTCGTGTATTGTCGCATTCCCGAGACGGAGGTTTTGGGGAATGGATTTTCTTACTGTGGCGATAGTTGTCATAATTTTTAAAAAAGGTTTCCGCTCCAGCTGCATTTGTGTGTGCGTGAGTTTGTTGCACTGTTCAATATCACGTGACTAATTACTTCCACTCGATGCATCTTCTAGGTCAAGTGATGGTGGTGGTGATGATGGTGGTGGTGGTGGTCGGTGGTGGTGGTGGTAGTGGTGATGATAGGTGGTGGTGGTGGTGGTGATGATGGTAGTGAGGGTGATGATGAAATAGGTGGTGATGAGGATGATTGGTGATGATGGTGGTGAGGGTGATGATGGATTTGGTGATGAAATAGGCGGTGGTGAAGGGGGAGGAGTTTGGTCTGATGGTGGTGGTGATGAGTTGGTTGATGGGAATGAAAGGATGCGGGGGAGGGAGAGGAAGGCAGCAGTGGAAGGAAGGGGGATGAAGGGAGGAGGGAGGAAGAAGTGGTTCGGTAGGAAGGAGGGGGGACTAGTGGAGTAGAGAGTGGAGTAGAGTGCTCCATAATTCACTTAGTGTAACATAAGCTCGTGTTGTATAAGTATGTGTCAGTACTTAACCGAACCACCACCACTACCACCACCACCACCACCACTATCACCACCACCACCACCACCACCACCACCACTAATAACACCACTAAGATCATCACCACAACTATGCAATCATCACCACTACCACAAATAACACTTGTACCACCACCTCCACTGTAACCATCACCACCACTACCATGTCATCATCCCTACCACCACTACCATCACCACCACCACTACCACCACCACCATCACCGCCACCACCACCAAGAACAACAACAACGACAGGAAGGGAGATTCAGTGGTCGATAATTATTCTTGACATCTCCGGAAAATTAATAGAGTGGAAACCATCTCTTCGGTGCCACCCACTGCTCCGTTATCTCTCTCTCTCTCTCTCTCTCTCTCTCTCTCTCTCTCTCTCTCTCGTTAGTTCATGCGATGGTTAATTAGAAATATCGAGCACCTTGCCGCCTTACCTGCATCTCGTCTGTTTCTTTTTCCTTTTTCGTTCGCTGACTCGTTGTTTCGTTTCATCACTGTCATCTACTGCATTAAAGTCATCACTGTACCATCTCCTGCATCATCACTGTCATCTACTGCATTAAAGTCATCACTGTACCATCTCCTGCATCATCACTGTCATCTACTGCATTAAAGTCATCACTGTACCATCTCCTGCATCATCACTGTCATCTACTGCATTAAAGTCATCACTGTACCATCTCATGCATCATCACTGTCATCTACTGCATTAAAGTCATCACTGTACCATCTCCTGCATCATCACTGTCATCTACTGCATTAAAGTCATCACTGTACCATCTCCTGCATCATCACTGTCATCTACTGCATTAAAGTCATCACTGTACCATCTCCTGCATCATCACTGTCATCTACTGCATTAAAGTCATCACTGTACCATCTCCTGCATCATCACTGTCATCTACCGCATTAAAGTCATCACTGTACCATCTCCTGCATCATCACTGTCATCTACTGCATTAAAGTCATCACTGTACCATCTCCTGCATCATCACTGTCATCTACTGCATTAAAGTCATCACTGTACCATCTCCTGCATCATCACTGTCATCTACTGCATTAAAGTCATCACTGTACCATCTCCTGCATCATCACTGTCATCTACTGCATTAAAGTCATCACTGTACCATCTCCTGCATCATCACTGTCATCTACTGCATTAAAGTCATCACTGTACCATCTCCTGCATCATCACTGTCATCTACTGCATTAAAGTCATCACTGTACCATCTCCTGCATCATAACTGTCATCTACCGCATTAAAGTCATCACTGTACTATCTCATGCATCATCACTGTCATCTACTGCATTAAAGTCATCACTGTACCACATCCTGCATCATCACTGTCATCTACTGCATTAAAGTCACCACTGTACCATCTCCTGCATCATCACTGTCATCTACCGCATTAAGGTCATCACTGTACCACATCTTGCATCATCACTGTCATCTACTGCATTAAAGTCACCACTGTACCATCTCTTGCTCCATCACTGTCATCTACCGCATTAAAGTCATCACTGTACCATCTCCTGCTTCATCACTGTCATCTACCGCATTAAAGTCATCACTGTACCATCTCCTGCATCATCACTGTCATCTACCGCATTAAAGTCATCACTGTACCACCTCCTGCATCATCACTGTCATCTACCACATTAAAGTCATCACTCTACCACCTCTTGCATCATCACTGTCATCTACTTGATCTACAAACACCCCTATACCATATGTTGCTTCTACAGTCCCCACTGTATCATCCACTGCTTCTACAGTCTCCACTGTATCATCCACTGCTTCTACAGTCCCCACTGTATCATCCACTGCTTCTACAGTTCTACAGTCCCCACTGTATCATCCACTGCTTCTACAGTCACCACTGTATCATCCACTGCTTCTACAGTCCCCACTGTATCATCCACTGCTTCTACAGTCCCCACTGTATCATCCACTGCTTCTACAGTCCCCACTGTATCATCCACTGCTTCTACAGTCACCACTGTATCATCCACTGCTTCTACAGTCACCACTGTGTCACCCAGTGCTTCTACAGTCACCCCTGTACCATCTGCTGCACCCACAGCCATTACTGTGTTACCTAGTGCTTCTACAGTCACCCCTGTACCATCTGCTGCACCCATAGCCATTACTGTGCCACCTAGTGCTTCTACAGTCACCCCTGTACCATTTGCTGCACCCACAGCCATTACTGTGCCACCTAGTGCTTCTA
Organism: Eriocheir sinensis; assembly: GCF_024679095.1. Lineage (NCBI taxonomy): Eukaryota > Metazoa > Arthropoda > Malacostraca > Decapoda > Varunidae > Eriocheir > Eriocheir sinensis. Next base: position 83,879 of record NW_026110333.1, on the reverse strand, counting down.
CAGTCGTCGCTGTGCCATGGATACACTTTACTGTATCGGTAAACTGTTGAGACACACGCCACTCGGCAGCAAAAGAGAGGGGACCAGGATCTCTTGGTCCTGGACGGGACAGCATCTTTCTTCAGGACTCGTTGACTCTTAGGCTTTACAAGCCGAGCATCCTGTACTTTGTGTCATCTGCGTAATAGTGTTCTGTAAAATGTACAGAGCAGACGCGTGCATATTTTGTGTTCGAGTTGCCTTTACGCGGCAACACGTCACGCACTGTTTTCTTCCTGAGTCCTCTTTTCCACAGAATGGTGGCGCCCGTGCCTGGACCGTTACTAGGCATGTCTGCCGAGAAGGATGGAGCACCGTGTCACACATCAGGGTGGATGGATGGGCGGCGAGCGAGCGTGACCGCCTTGTAGGCGTTCCCGACACTCAAGGCCAGTGGTTCTCAACCTGGGGGCCATAGCAAGAATTTAGGGGGGCCATTGCGAACTGTTAGAGATTATTCATTTCTAAATAATGTTAGGCATTTGCTGTGAGGCGAGTGTCCACTAGTCTTTTGTAGTCTAGTGATGTAAGTATATCACAACAATCTATCAAAATACTAGATAATTATGATTGTCAGCTTTGTAATATAGCAAAGGTGTTCTCTTCATATACACTTTTTACCTTTTTTGGCGGCTGGGGTTTGGGAAAAAGATGAAGGGAAGCCACAAGGATGTTGAAAATTCATGAAGGATGGAATGGAGTGAAGAAGGTTGAGAACCGCTGCTCCAGACTCTTCCTAATGTCGTGGGGATACTTCCACTTCTCGAAGCTCATGAGTTGTCTGTTCGGGAGGGTAAATCTTTTCCCGTGGCTTAAGGCCTGCTGGAGCCTTTGTCCGCATCTAGGGTCACCACACCGACCTCTGGCCTTTCAGCTTGTTCTGGTAATCTACACTCCCCGTGTAGCTGTTCCTTGTACTCTGTCCTGTGGCCCCTGTGGAGCCTCTGGACCCACCGGCAAAGTCGTTGCTGTACCTACACGTATCCGTGACCCCTTGAGACACGCCCACCACGCTGGACCTCTTCCTAAGCTCACCTTGAAGCTTGTTCTCGGAGGGTGAGGAGGGAGAGGAGGGTAGGGATGGGGAGGATGGGGGGATGAATATGAGGAAAATATGGAAACATGGAAAGACAGGCCACAGGAAGTCTACTGGCTCATTACGAGGTTGCCCGCTCTGGCGATATAATCTACTCGACAGTCACTTTGTGCCCTCAGAGCAGCCCCAAACACTTCGGTACGTACGTTCAGTGTACTCCTGTGGCCACGAAGTGACGGTCTATGCTAGGGGTTCTCAAACTTTTTAACTCGTCGACCCACCAATGAAGTTTCAAAATTTCTATCGACCCTGTAGCTTTTAATTCAAGAAAAGAAAAAAAAACACCGATGTCAAAATCATTATGAATAGTCGTATTCGTAGTAGAAGTAGTAGTTGACGTGCCGTAGTAGAAGTAGTAGTTGACGTGCAGTATGATAAAAAGGTAACACACAGTAAGAAAATATGTCGAGGTGTACGAGTTTATGTAACGTAATTCTCAGTGCAACATACTCTTCTTCTTTCACTGTTGACATCATCAATGTGCCTGATGTGCCTGATGGGCATCAACAAGGACGCTGATATTAGGTTGCAGGTTGGTGAGCCTCAGCCGTAGGTCGCCTCGTTCTTCCAAGCTCGGTCTGCTCCTCTGTTTTGTTAAGACTGCGTTTGCATGACTGAAACCAGCTTCAGCCATGTATGAACTTGGGAAATCAAGTAAAAATGGCTCAACCACTGCACAAAGTTGAGGATATTTAGCAACGTTGTTCTTGTTGATAAAAAACTCACGGAGGCTTTTTCTTCTGAAAAAGGCACTTGCTTCCAGGTCCACAGTCATGTCAATGAGTTCTTCCTGCAGGTGTAAGGCAATGTCTGCATTCCCTATTTCAACATCGAACGGTGTTAGGATCCATTCAGGCACTTTCATTTTCGCCAGGTCTTCAAAGCGCACTTTAAAGTCTTCAGTTAAATTCTCCAGATGAGTCATGTATATTTCTAGGCCACCATCAGAAATGCTTTTACTTTGTATCTCTTGTAAATTAGAAAAATACTGAAAATCTTTACGTACCAGTGAAGCTCTAAACAAGCTTAGCTTGCCTTGGAATCCCAGCAGAACTGTCCTGGCCTGAATGATGGTAACATTTTTACCCTGCAGACGTTTCTGTGTTTCATTAAATTTAGAAAAGAGGTCTGCCAAATAGAACAGGTCGTTTTTGCATTTTTTCAACTCTTCGCATAGAGATGAGTCCACGTCTGCCAGGAATTGAACAGTTGTGTTGTACAAGTCAACAAGTCTTTGCAAGCTGTGACTCCTAGACAGCCTCCTTAGCTCAGTGTGCAGGAGTAATTGGTTAAACATGTCATCATTCTCTTGGCACAGCAGTGCAAACAATCGTGAGTTAAGTGGATGTACCTTGATTTTGTTAATTGCCCTGATGCACACTTTCAAGGCATCATGCAGTTCACACTGAGTTTCTGGCTACAAGATGTTGCCTGTGCAGTACACAGTGTACCGTACGTACATCACGCAATTGTTCTTTGAGTAGGCTTGCAAATCCTCTGTACCGGCCAAGCGTTGCCGGTGCACCATCAGGAGCCACTGCAGCAATATTACTGAGAGGTATGTTGTGCTTTTCAAAATACTGCTGCACACACTGTAAAATTGTCTCACCTGTTGCATCAGCTGTGAGATACTGGGCAAACAAAAATTCATCATTAATGTTCTTTTGACCTTGAGTGTAATACCTCACAGAGGCCATGAGAAGATTAGAGCTGCCAAAAGTTGACTCATCGAGTTGTAGAGATAACTTGCTAGATACCAAGATACCAAGTTTTCTTTTTTCTACATCATCCGCCATTTCATCAATTCTTCTTTGCGCTGTACTGTTATTTAATGACATGTTTTTCAGAACAGAATGAGAATCTTTCTTCATAACAGTTTCTATAACTTCTTTAATGGCTGGGATTATGATTTCCTCATCAATAGTGTGCACCTTTCCTTTCTTTGCTATCATGAGGGAGATGTTGTATGAGGCGTCAAACCTCCTCCAGTATCACCACTGGCGGGTGCTTTGAAAAAAGTCTTGATATTTGGTCGACTTTTGAGTTTTTCTTTCAGTGTCTTGAAATAGTCAAGGTCTTTGTTTTCCTTATCAGAGTGAACCCTTTCAAGGTGGCCCTTCATCATTACAGGTTTCATGGCACCATTACTGAAAGTCTTTTCACACAAGAGACACAATGTCATGGTGTCATTGGTTAATGAAGTAATGAATCCATATTTCAAATATTCCTGAGAATGTTGTTGGCATTTCTTCTGAGCAGCAACAGCAACCATTATGTCTATTACACATAATTTTCAACGCAAGTCAATAATCAGTTCACGGACCACACTTACGGGAGCTGAGAGTGCCCTGAACTGCTATATGCGAGACTACTATATGCGAGACAGCGAGAGAGACGTGGGTGGGGTGGCGGCGTGGCGTCCCTGTGGCTCCTCTGTCCCCGCAGCTCTCACCTCAATACGGCGCGTGCGCGGCCAACCCACCCGTCCAGACTCCGCCTTCACGAGCACGTGGATCAACTAACAACAAACACACACACGCGTACGCACACGCCAGGTTCATCAGGAGCCATGGCAGATATTTCAGAGGAGAGGAGTGGCGAAGGCCATCTCTAAGGGACAATACAGAGTTGATAGTAAGTATATATCATTTCACGTAGATGTCATCATTGCCTATTTGAGACAATCAATTTATGAACAGTATGAAATGGTGCATGTATACTTTCTTGCAAAAGAAAGCAATGCGGCGTGTGCGCACGTGTGTGTGTGTGTGTGTGTGTGTGTGTGTGTGTGTGTGTGTGTGTGTGTGTGTGCGTTTGTTGTTAGTCGATCCACGTGCTCATGAGGGCGAAGTCTGGACGGGAAGGTTGGCCGCGCACGCGCCGTATTGAGGTGAGAGCTCTAGGGACAGAGCGGCCACAGGGACGCCACAGGGGATACGCTCGGTCACTCAGTACGTGACAGAGACAGGAATGCATCCTGTTCGGACCATAGTACGGACAGTAGAGCTGCGAGAGACGATGAGGGGGAGGGGTTGGTTAAAGGTAGTGTTGCCAGCACTGCTGAAATTTCTAAAGATTTGCTGAAAAAAATTTACCTATTGTCTGAATTCAAGAAATTATTATATATTTTTAATCTAAATGTGTGTGTCAGTCTTCAGATATTTAAAAATTATTATCGAGAATTTGAAGCGGAGGCCTCAATGGTCTCTTCGACCCCAGCAGTAAACATTCACCGACCCCCTAATTATTCATCGACCCCCTTTCCACCCCCTGGCTATTCATTGACCCCTTGAATAGCCCCATCGACTCCTGAGAGTCGATATCGACCACTTTGAGAACCCCTGGTCTATGCGATTTTTAAAGAAGTTGATGGTTTCAACACTCTCTGTTTCTACAGGGAGGAAGAAGTAAGTTAGGGGGAGAGGTAGCAGGGAGAGGGGCAGCAGGGAGAGGGACAGCAGGGAGAGGGTGCTGAAGGAAGGAAGGGAGCGGAGGAAGGACGGAGATGAAAGCTAGCAACGATAGAGAGAGAGAGAGAGAGAGAGAGAGAGAGAGAGAGAGAGAGAGAGAGAGAGAGAGAGAGAGAGAGAAAAGAAGCTCTGGGCAATGGATTGAGCTGATGGAGAATAAGCAGGTTTGGAAGTGGGTGTTGCAGGGGAGGCTGATGGGAAGGATTGCTAGAGGAAGAAGAGAGCTGGGGAGGGGAAGGGGGAGGGAGGTTGAGGAAGGAAACTAGGGAGAGGGGAGGTTGGGTGCGAGAGGTGTGAGGGAGAGAGATACGAAGGTGAGGAAGGAAAGGGAGAGAAGGAAGGGTAAGTAGAAGGTGAGGCAGAAAGGGGATGAAGGAGGTGAGAGAGGGAAGCGAGAGGGAAGAGGGGAGGGAGGGGAATGAGAGTAAAGAGGAGAGGAGAGAAGGAAAGGAAAGGGGGAGGGGCGAGAGGGGAAGCAGGAGCGGTAGAGGAAGGAAGGGAGGGAGGGAGGGAGATGTATGTGGCAAGGGATGGGAACGAGAGGAAGGGGGAAAGAAATGGGGTAGGGTGAGTAGGGAAGGGAAGGAAGGTACAATGGAAAAGCAAACAGCAAAAGACCTCCTGGTCCTAACCAAGGAGACTATGGAACAGGAGAGGGGGCCTCTATGGGAGACCGTGGGCGGGTGGTGGTGTATGTCGGTTGCAATAGATGGCGCAGGAGCAGCGTTGTTTACATTCAGGCGCCTCCCCCCCTCCAGACCCACCCCAACCCCCAGTACCCATCAGCAGTGTTGCTACATGGGATCAAGCAGCAAATGTTGCTACTTTTTTTCTTCAGTCTGGTTATTTCCCATTTTAAATAAAAAAATAAAGGTAGATAAATATTAAAATGAACAGTAGGAACTTTTTTTTCTCTCTCTCTCTCTCTCTCTCTCTCTCTCTCTCTCTCTCTCTCTCTATATATATATATATATATATATATATATATTAATGATAATGTGGAAATTCTAATCATTTTCACGCTGACAGCTGTTCTGAACTTGCTATCTGCATGCCTCCCCTCCTTCCGCGGCAAGAGGCCGAATGGTCTATACGCGGAAGCTCCAGATTCCTCCCCACTACCACCTGTCAGCCTCGTCCATGTAGCTATCCAGTCTACTTCTAAAACAAGCTATCGTCCCTGCACTCACTATGTGATTGCTGAGTCTATTCCATTCCCCCACCACCCTATTACTAAACCAATGCCTGCCCATTTCCCTCCTAAATCTATACTTTTCTAGTTTAAGTCAATTACTGCATGTTCTATCTTGCCAAACATCTTATGCAAAAGTTAACCAGCATCTCCACTCTTTCATCCCTTACACTGATAAACTTTGGAACAGCCTTCCTTCGTCTGCATTTCCTCCTGCCTATAATTTGGCCTTCAAGAATAGTGTATCAAGACTCTACTTTTGTCTGTTTGGGAGCGGTGAGTAGTGGGGCTTTTTTTTTCTAGTACGCTTTGTTGTCCTTGAGCTGTCTCCTTTGTTTAAAGAAAATAATAATTAAAGAAATAGAAGCTGGCCGCCAATGCTTCCGACACATTTTGGTGCCAATCTACAAGTGGCTGGTGACTGTAAGTATCTCAGCAACCTGCACGCATCTATGCCATTCCTATCACGGTGCATGGAGCAAGCTTCACATAACACTCAGACAGAGACAGTTTAATTATGGTTATATTTCAGACTCAGTTTATTGCTCAGTCTATTAGGTGCAGTGCTGTTAATATTGTTAGTGGTAGTATTAGTACAAATAATGTATTTATTTTCATTAATTTATCAATATTTATTTTTTATATTATTAGTGTTTGAAAATTCCAATACTAGTATTAAGATAAACAAAAATATCAGAAATATATTTATACTCATTAATTATTATTGCTTTTCTTATTATTGCTTCCTTCAATGTCCTGGCACTTTGACATCTAGTGCTTTTCCGTCTAGCAGCCAAAATTGTGGTCTTTTTTGAATGTTTATGTCCTAAGTCTTCATTGGTGTAACTAGCTATATAACATCAAAATCTGCATCTCTCTCCCTTCTCACCCAGTCGTCCCCGTACATCCTTTCAGTATCCAGAGAATTTAAATTTACATCTTGTAATCACCTAACAGATGCAGTGCAATCCTCATCTCTGTATTTTACCGTGTGGACATACTCTTTCCTTCTATGTTCCACTGTCGTATGTTATTCCACATCTAACACAACCACATCCCAACGGATCCGAACACGTCCGATATCATCCAAGAGAATGTGGCAGCTGAAGGGGAGAGTCCAAGAAAGAGGCCAAGGGTGAAGACATTTAACCACCCCCTGAAGTACATGGCAGCATCCAACCCTCTTGGTGAGCTGCAGGAATGTGGTCCCCATTGCACTGCACCAACTCCATGTACTGATTTTGGAATGAATACTTCATCTAGTGTTTGTTGATTGTTGTGTTATTAATCTAATTATGACTTCACAAAATAGACTGTGCGAGTCACTTAACACATGCCCTGCTCAACATCACTTTTAAGTTGTAGAATTCCTTCATATGGATGCTGATTTAGGTATCCTGAAATGATTGCATATTGATTGTCTTAACATTTTTATTGTCCATGATCACTGAGCCATGCTACGGTATGTCTTTGGGTGCAGATCCAGGAAATGAGTTTGAGGGGGGACGTGAGACTTTTTGCAGGTGGAAGGAGCATTAGCATTACCGATTAGCCATTCTCGGCAGTCCTGGTCTTGAAAAACTGGTGGAGTGACCTAAATCAATGGGTATAACGGCCTGGACTTTGTGCTAAAGCATTGTTTTAGCCGCAGCGCGGTTTTGAGCTAGTTTTCCTGTATCACTCAGGACCAATGGGGGGGCCCGGGCCCCCTGGGCACCCCCTTGGATCCACCAATGTAACTATGTCTTATAAAATATCTATCCTTTACAGTCTGATGGTGCATCCTTCTAGGTTGTCAAGTTTTAGTAGCTAATCATGAGAAGTATTCCTTATAATGATCATTGATTTCCAGATGCTTTGCACTAAAAAAAGTGTCGTGAAACCTGCCGCAAATAATAATCAGCTGTAGCCAACCCTTGCTTTATAGAACCAATATGGAGGAAGGGGGTGATGTTATATCCAAAAATCTTTTACATCTGAAGTATCCAACCTTTTTGTGTATAATAAACCTTGTTTGTTACATGAACCTAAAAGTTCACAATTTCCATACATGATTCTTTTTTTCCTTGTATTTGATGATTAATCCTGACATGTATTTCCATTATCAGTAGGTAATATATAGTAACAAGACAATAATACACATTATAACAATGTATATATTATAGCCCAATGAGTGCACGAGATCATTTACCTCATCAGTGGCGCCAAGTCCGGGAGTCCTTCCCTAAATTCTTTGCCCGAATTTGTGATACCAAGTATAATAACTAGTTTTAGTGACCATTTGCATCCATTTTTCACTTTGATTAAAAAATTGCCTCTCAACAGGGTGTGAACTTGATGGGGTTGTAAGAAACTCGACTCGGCCATCAAGCTCACCACAATATAGTAAGGAACCTCTTGTTCTCAGAGATAATTTATCCTCTTTAGTTACTGTTCCGTGTTGCTTTAATCACAACTAATGTGTTGGAAACATTACAGCTTAATAACATACTTCACATCTCTGCATACAAATTGAGTTCAATATTTAACTGTTACACCAGTAGGCTACATATCTTAAGAAAAAGGTATGTAAAAAGGTTGATATTTTGAATGATAAATTTAAACTCTTTATTATGTTTCTATGGCTGTAGTACTGTTACGATTAGTCGAGTGATCAGCATATGGGTCTTATGTTCTTGATAGCATAGGTTCAAATTTTGCCAAAGGCTGGCAAATGATAGTAACAGTAGTGTCCACAGACACCTTCCTGTTTCTTGTTTATCCTGTTCCACTTTAAACCCTGACTGGCCAATCTTTGAAGAGGTAGCATAACCTTGAAGTGCCACTAACAAAACTTTGTCCATTCTTCTGATGTGATCCTTTATTTATTTTTTCACCTGCCTATAGCGCCGGTAGGTTTTCTTCAGGGGTCTGGCAGTCGGCCCAGGCCCGTCATGAAGCAGGCATTTTTTTTTAAGTGACGCCATTTAGAATTGGCTCATGCTGCCGCCCGGAACTCATTCTTGATTCACTTGGATGGTTTAGCAGGGCTTAGGTATGACTAACATTGCAGAAACAGGGAATTTTTAGATTTTTAGTGTGGCAACACATTGACAAATGTTTTAGTATGGACTGAACGTCAAAGATATATATGGCAAATGGGTGCTTGTAGATCTTGACATTATATCTGTCAAGAGTCTCCAGTTGTATCCTCTCCCCCATCTCCTGAAAATATTACTCGTGTCAGGCAATCTAAGTGAAGCCTTCCATCGAAGCTGGCGTGCAGACATAGTGTCAATGCTTAGATTCACTGTCCTTATAGCACTGAAAATAATGCAATTACATGCACATATTTTATTATTTAGAATTGTGACTAATTGTGATTAAATATTTTTCATGTATTTTCAGACATGAAAAGTGAAAATTGCTGCACACAACAGTCTGCCGTCTGCGCCGGGAGGCAAGGCAGCTCAAAGCCCAGGCTGTTACAACTCCTGGGCAGTTTTTACCCAGAGCCAGCACTTTTTTAGATCCAATAGGGATGGATTTTTTCTGAGGTCAGGTTCAACATGCTGCAAGATGCCAAGATCTAAGCCTAGTAGGAGATATGGGTTACAAGAGAGGAGGTTTGCTCTGGCTTTATACTATCAAAGTCCAAATGCTAATAGATTTCTAAGCACAGTATTTCACTTGCCTTCAGTTTCAACACTTCACTCATGACTCAGGAGTATTTCAGTAAATGTTGGCTGGAGCAAACAGACTCTGACAGCCCTGCAGCAAAGAGCACAGGTTTTATCAAAAGAAGAGATACTTCGTGGGATTTGCCATTATTTACTATTACTCTTGTTACGCCAAGATTTTTTTCCATATACTTTGCCAAATATTGCAAGTAATGTACCATTGTTAGTCTTGCCTGTTATAAATCAGATCTTGTTCAATTAACAAGCTTTGGGTGTCTGCCACTTTCCAGTTGTAATGCAAGGAATCATTTATCTTCCCTGCCAGATATCACATGTAATGCACCATTGTTGGTTCTGCCTGTTATAAATCAGATCTTGTTCAGTTAACAAGCTTTAGGTGTCTGCCACTTTCCACTTGTAATGCAAGGAATCCCCTGCCAGATATCGCATGTAATGCACCATTGTTGGTTTTGCCTGTTATAAATCAGATCTTGTTCAGCTCACAAGCTTTGAATATCTGCCATTGTTTATTTCAGGTGTAATGCTTGGAAGCATTAATTTTGTTCTCTTCCCTACCCAACAGTATGCAATGCTTTATTGTGGATTTTGCCTGTCATGTTTAATCTTGTTCAGGTAACAAGCTTTTGGTGTCTGCCTTACCTAATAATGTGCTGCAGTGACACTTGTCTTGGTTTCATAATGTGAAATACAGCATGTAATTTCATCACACTAAGTGTCTATCATCACGTGTCTGGCATCATTAATGTGGCTTCCAGGAGTAATCTTGTTTGTATTACAGCATGCAAATTCTTTCTGCTTTATATGATATACATAATCACAGGAATTATTTTTTTTTCTGACAAAATGTAATGGCAGTTGATGTATCATAAATGATATGTTTGTGTGCGCATTGATGTTTCTTCGTTCGTGCGCTTGTTGTATGTAATTTGTTGATGACGTTGCGTTTCTGCCTTCCTGGAGGGTGCAGCCATTGTGAGGATTAAGCTGTGCTCCAGTGTTTACTCCACCGCCACCACCTCCCTGTCCAGGATTTTGTGCCATGTGTTTGGTGTTTGTGTATTGACGGGTGGCGTAGGACTTTGTGTGATAAAGGTGTGCGCCGGTTCGGTAGGGAGGTGGTGGTGGTCAGTGCACTGACGGTGATTTGTATGCCGGGCACTTGGTACTGCCTGACGGCCAATTAAGTAAGTTATTTATCTATTTTATCTTTGGGGCTTGGGAATTACAGGTGTTGAGTCATTGACTGTGAAATGTTTGGGATATTGTGATTTATAATTATATTTGTGATTAGTTTGGTGGCAATACTGCCCAGGGTGACTGGTTATTTGACTGTGAAAGTGATCGGTGTGAAGTTTTACGCTTGTTGTCCATCGTAAAGAATAAGGCCACTGCCAGTGGTAATAGTTGTCAACTTAAGGTTGCGGCACTGAAACCCCCTAAGTTTGAAGGAGATTTCAGAGAATATCCTAATTTTAAAGACGATTTTGTCAACATTATTGTCTCAAAGTATGGGAAGAATCCCTTTGCACTCAGGCAATGTCTGGGGGAGAAACCCCTGAAAGTCATATTAGGATGTGGAAAAGACTATGAGGAGATGTTTAAAAGACTAGACAAAGAATATGGAGACCCCAGAAAATTGTTTGATCTTGTTATTAGTGATCTGAAGTCTTTAAAGGTAATAAGAGATGGAGATGACAGAGGCTTCGTTAACATGGTTAATGTAATAGAACGTTGCTATTTAGACTTACAGAAGGTTAATCTTCAGAAGGAAATGAATTCTGTCAGCATTGTTAGTATGGTTGAAAGGTTATTGCCTAGGATTCAGAAACGTGAATGGGTAATGACAGCTGACAAAATTTCTGATAAGAATGAGCTATTTCCAGAACTGCTAAAATTCCTATTGTGTGAGAAAAGGGTAATAGAATATTCTGAATCCAGTGTTAGAAATATGAAGTCAGAAACTTCAAATGTGTGTAACGTCAGAAGTTCACAGGAAGTAGATGATCCAGATTTGCATGATATTGTTAAAAGAGTGCAAGAAGATCAAAGGAGTATGTACAAGACATTAGAAGAAATGAGGGTTCAGTTTGCTAGTAACACCATCAGTGCTAACAGAAGAACATTGGTAAAAGATGTTGGGTGCATGAATTTGACGGGCATGACATAAATGAATGTGGTAAATTCAGATCCCCAAGCATCATTGAACGTTTAGAGATAACCAAAAGGAAGGGTGTATGTTTCCGATGTTTAGGGGAAAAACAAGTCGCCAGGATGTGTAGGTCTGCTTTGATGTGCGATATGAAGGATAGTGTAGGTAATGTTTGTGGTAAAAACCACCATCCACTACTTCATGGATCATTCATCAATAACGAAGTGTCAGCCAATTCAGGTAGCTGTACGAGTAACAAGGTCATGTTATGTGTTAGCACCTTATACAGCAATTGTCAACCACTCACTGTTTTGTGGGACTCTGGGTCAGACATTACCTTGATCACTCATAATATGGCCAGGAAACTACATGCTGAGGGTATAGACATCTTGATGTCGATGGTTAAGGTCGGAAATATGACTGAAAGATGTGCTAGTAAAGAATACACTATAAAGATACATGACAAAGCAGGTGTAGAATACGAATTGAAGGCCGTTGGCATGGATGAGATATCATCACAGGTACCACATGTTGATCTGTCTCGGTTGCCTGATATATTTCCTGATGTTGACATGGGGATGATTCGACCTAGTTGAGTTCAGGCGGTTATGATGTCCACTTGATTGCATCAAGGAACCGGGTTGCACCGTGAAACAGATAACCATACCAAGAATGGAGTTATGTGGAGCAGTTCTTTCTTGTAGACTGCGGAGTGCATTGAAAGGAATCTAATTTGAAGTATAGTGAAGTCATGCACATTGTAGACTCAACAATTGTACGTTCACAGATACAGAAAGAATCACATGGGTTTAACACATTTGTTGCTTCAAGAGTGGCTGAAATTCAGAGTAAATCAGACCCTTCTGAGTGGTGGTGGGTTGAGTCAAAGCATAATGTATCTGACCTTGTAACAAAACCTTGTGAACCTTACATGCTTAGTAAGGATTATTTGTGGCAAAGGACCAGAGTTTCTGAGCAGACCTCAGACGGAATGGCCTGTCTGTCAGTGTTGAAGAGGAGCTGCCTGATAGGAGATCAGTAACACTAGTGTGTTCAAGAGGAGATGAGAATATTTTGGGTGAAATGAACCTGGATAACTTCACTAGTTATGTTAAGCTTTTGAGAGTGACAAGCAGAATTTTGTCATGTGTGAAAACCAAATCATTTAAGGGAGCGTTTGGTGAGCCTTCAGCAGAAGACATAAAAGCAGCTGAGTGTCTGTGGATAAGGACAATTCAAAGTGACATGCTTGATTGGCAACAGAAGTATAAGAGACCTTGGCCTGCTCTTTGGAATGGAATGATAGTAGTGGGTAAGAGGATTGCCAAGTGGCTCAAAGATAACTGGAATCAAGAGCAGTACATCTTACTTCCAACTAAACATCCATTCACTGAACTATATATGTTGCATTTACATCAAATTGATCATGGTGGATAGAATCTACCCTAGCAAAATTGCAGGCAAGGTTTTGGGTTCCAGGGGCTAGGAGAATACTAAGATCAATTAAGAAAAGGTGTGTACTATGCAGAAAATACTATGGAAAGATTGAAGATCAATGTATGGGTCAAGTCAGTGATGTTCGTATGAAGTCCACACCACCCTTCTACCACACAGCCACGGATTTGTTTGGTCCCTTTACTATAAGAGATACAGTGAAACGGAGAACCCGCGGAAAATGTTTTGGGCTCATTTATACATGTTTAACCACCAGGGCTGTCCACCTTGAAACTGCTGAGAACTATAGTACTGAGGCATTCTTAAGAACATTTAGAAGGTTTGTGAGCATTAGAGGATATCCATGTACAATACATTCAGATAATGGACCGCAGTTGGTTGCTGCTAATAAGGAGCTAAGGGTTGCCAGCAAAGAGTTTGATTTGAACACTCTCTCGAAATCTGGAAGTGAGAGGGTGTTAAGTGGAATTTAATAAGTCCAGTGACGCCCCTGGCTGAACGGTGCTTGTGAGAGTTTGATTAGGCTGGTGAAGAATGGTTTAATTAGATCAATGGGAGACAGAGTTCTAACCTCGGTGAGCTTCAGACCATAATGTATGAAGTAGCGAACTTATTGAATAACAGACCAATTGGTATGAAACCGGGGTATAGTATAGAGTTTGGTGCATACCTGTGCCCTAATGGTTTACTGCTGGGACACAATAACTCACGGGTTCCCACTGGATCATTTGCCACCAATGAAGATCCTGGGAGGCGTTTACATTTTACTCAATCTATTGTGAACTCTTTCTGGAAAAGGTGGCATAGGGACTACCTCCCTACACTGTTGATCAGACAAAAATGGCATGCTGAAAAGAGAAATGCACGAGTAGGGGACATTGTGCTTGTACAAGACCCTAACCCAGTAAGAGGAAAGTGGAAACTAGCACAGGTATCGAAGGTTGAACAGAGTAGAGATGGTATGGTTAGAGAAGTGAAGCTCGGGTATAAAATCTGTAAACCTGGAGATAAGTATCATGGTACTAAAGACAAGACTATGAATAGATCCGTCCACAGACTCATAGTGCTTCTCCCTGTTGAGGAACAATAATCTTTTGTAGTATTATAACTAAATTTCATTGTAGGCGGAAGTGTATCATAAATGATATGTTTGTGTGCGCATTGATATGTTTCTTTGTTCGTGTGACTTGTAATTATATTTGTGATTAGTTTGCTGGCAATACTGCCCAGGTCTTAATAGGTGGTGATACCTGGGTGGTGATGGTCGTCGCCAAACTGCTGAAGCAAGCTGGTAACGGTCTGATATACCGGGACTAGGGCGATTGGGCCGTAGGCCAATGAAGTGAGTTATGTCTAATCATTTTTTGTGTATGGGAATTGTTTACATTGTTATTGTTGGCTCAGAAATATTCATCTAATGTTACTACGTGAGGCTGTGTGTGAAATTTCGTGAATGACTCATGCCATGCTGCCCATACAGGTTGAAATAAACGATTTGACAACGCTTGGCCTATATTCGTCCTACAGTTGATATTCTTGACTAATGCCTCATAGACCTTGTGAAAAATAATGCTTTTTTGAAGGGGCGGGGGGTGGACAGAGAGTGATTTGTTTGGTTGGCCAGTTCAAGGAGTTTCATATCAAATGATTTTATTACATCCAACTTTAATGTGTGCTAAAAACATATATTTTATTACATCCAACTTTAATGTGTGGTTCCTGCAATAAATGATACATGTTTACTGATGTAGCCTATGAAATACATATCACTCTCTGCCCTGTACTTTGGTGTGTCACATACTGCAGCATAACTTTCCTGCTATTTTCTTACACTATGAGTTGCCATATTTTGTCTAATTTGTTTTTATCATATGTGCCTCCGCTGCATAGTTGTGCCTACTGACCTTAATATCTTCATGACCCTGACACCAAGGTCAGAGCTTGTGAGATCATACCGTGTCCTACATCCCATTTTCACCTCCAGGCTCGGCTGTCTCCCAGGACCACCAAGCTATTGCGTTCCATTTTAGACAACTCATGTGTTACCTTCTTGATGTCCTCCATCATGTATTTCAGCATGTTTTATGATGCTTTGCTCTTATATTGATGTGCCTTGCAACATTTTTATACAGTTTTCATTGTATATAACGCACCATTGTTGGTTTTGCCTGCTATAAATCGGGTCATGTTCAGTTAACAAGCTTTGAGTGTCTCCCATTGTTTATTTCAGTTGTAATGCTTAGAAGCTTTTGCTCTCTGCCCTGTCAAGCAGTATGCAATGCTTGCCATTATCTGACACTTGTACAGTTAGTAAGATATTTTTACTCAGCTAAGAGCATTCTGCAAAAGGTAAAGGTACGGTTGGGGGCATACGCTGTAGCAGCGCGTGGCCTCGGTGCTCATCTCTGTAACATTGGCCCTTGAGCCTGTGGTGTTAGGGAACCCATTACCCTGGGACACAGGACCAGTGTGACATCCGGGCTACCACAGTTGCAAAGGCATTATAGTAATCTAGCATGCATAGAACGTTGTATGCTTTGCTTGTATTTAAAGCACTGGATGTTTGCACACACACACACACACACACACACACACACACACACACACATATATATATATATATATATATATATATATATATATATATATATATATATATATATATATATATATATATATATATATATATATATATATATATATATATATATATATATATATATATATATTTTAGCTAATGCTTTCTACACCATATTTTTCCTAAAATAACAAATTGATATAGTGTAGATAATACCTAATAAAACATAAGACCAAATATATTTTTCTTTACCCCATTAGTAAATCATTTTAAATAATGAAAAAAAATAAGTAAAGGTACTTCAAAAATAGTAAAGCTACCCCTGAAAAGCGACGTTATTGGTGGGCTGCAATAGATGGCGCTACTTCCGCACGCCCGAGGAATTACTACATACCACTATTTCTTCGTATATAGTCTCTTTGGTCCTAACTAGGCTGTTTGTTGTTGCTACCATCTCTAATCTACGAGTCAGAGACAGCAAATGCGAAGGCTCCTCCCCTCCCACCAGTCCCTCCAGCCGAGGCTGGCATGAAAAGAAAGAACACCATGTAGTATAGAAA
Source organism: Eriocheir sinensis (assembly GCF_024679095.1). Taxonomy (NCBI): domain Eukaryota; kingdom Metazoa; phylum Arthropoda; class Malacostraca; order Decapoda; family Varunidae; genus Eriocheir; species Eriocheir sinensis. Next base: position 67,660 of record NW_026110333.1, on the reverse strand, counting down.
AACTACAATGGAATTTTACTTGGACAGAAGGAAGTTCATGCATGACGGGATACACTTGACGTTCAAGGGTGTTGAGTCTCTCTCAGACTCCCTTGAGCGAGCACTTGGTACCCTGAGGGATTTTTTAGTATAGGCGAGGGGGGGAGGAGTAATGGGAGCAATGGGAGGAGTAATGGGAGGGGACATCTAGCTCATAATATAACCAGGCAGCTTAGAAGTAATTCTAGAGGAGTAACAGAGGACGGGCTAAGAATCTTCTATACTAACAGCAGGAGCCTCAGAAACAAGATAGACTTACTAAGGGGTGAAGCTTGTTCAGAAAATTTTGACATAATAGCGATCACTGAGACATGGATAGACTTTGCTAATAGAAATTTTAGGTCAGAATTTGAAATAACGGGTTATCAGATGTTTCACAAAGACAGAAGGGGCAGAAAGGGAGGTGGAGTTGCGCTATATGTTAAAGACTCACTTAAATGTTTAGTTAACAACTCAGTCAAAACTAACATGGATTCAGAATCAGTTTGGGTGGACGTTTACAAAGGAAAGAAAACTAACTCTAGGAGTTATATACAGGCCACCCAACCTTAACAGGCAGGACACGAGTATATTACTACAGGAGATTGGCAGGGCGAGTATGAGTAGAAATGTCTGCGTAATGGGGACTTTAATTATAGGAATATAGACTGGGAAGATCTAGTGGGTGACCTGGAAGCCGAGGACTTTCTTGAAGTTATACAAGATAATTTCCTTAAGCAGGTAGTTACTGAGCCTACCAGAGGAGATAACATATTAGACTTAGTCCTAACCAATAATGGGAACTTGCTACGTGAGTTGGAGGTGGGCGGAGAGTTAGGAAATAGTGATCACAGAACGGTTCGTTTTAGGTTAGACTGGGCGGTAACCGCGATCCAAACCCAGTGTTAGTGCCAGATTTTGAAAAGCAAACTACGAGGGGCTTCGAAGACATCTTGAAGGGGTAAACTGGGATAATTTAGGGATTCATGAGGGCCAGAACTGCGGATTGGAGAGCCAGGAGAACCAGGTAGAAATGTCTTACAATAATTTAGTTAGAGTAATAGTAGAGGGCAAGAACAGCATATACCACAGCGAACACTTAGAAAAGAAAACAATGATCCTAAGTGGATGACTCGTGGACTAAAACACGAGATTGGGTTAAAGAAGGAATTTATCAGAAAATAAAGAATGGGAAACACATCTCAGGGGCCGGTACGTCGAACTATCTAGATTAGTTAAGAAAAACACCAGGATAGCAAAAAGGAACTATGAGATCAAAGTAGCAAATGAGGCGAAAAGTAATCCTAAGGGCTTCTTTCAGATGTATAGAACAAAAACACGGGAGAAAATTGGACCGCTGAAATCAAACACAGGGGAGCTAGTAGAAAATTACGAAAATATGAGCACATTGTTGAACGACTACTTCCTTTCAGTATTCACACAGGAGGATCGAACGACTATACCGGAAAGAGTTCAGGTGTACGAGGGCGGGGATGGCGATAAATTGAGGGATATAATCATTACCAGGCAAGTAGTTCAGGATGAGATAGATAAGCTTAAGAACAAGTCGCCAGGTCCTGACGGGATATTTCCGAGGGTATTAAAGGAGATAGGTGATTTAATCATAGAACCACTAACCGACATCTTTAAGATGTCGGTAAATACTGGCTATGTGCCGAGCCTATGGAAAGTAGCTAATGTGACGCCGATTTTTAAAAAGGGGGACAGGTCAGTTGCTTCAAACTATCGCCCAATTAGCTTAACATCGGTTATAGGGAAGATGCTGGAGTCCATAATAGCCAGGAACATTCGGGAGCATTTAGAGAAACATAGCTTAATTCACGACTCGCAGCATGGGTTCACAAAAGGTAGGTCATGCCTCACCAATCTCTTGTCCTTCTACAATAAAGTATTTGAGGCGGTTGACAGAGATGAAAATTATGATGTAATCTATCTTGATTTTAGTAAAGCGTTTGACAAAGTTCCTCACCAACGACTGTTGCTTAAATTACAGGCTCACGGAGTAGAGGGTAAAGTTTTGAACTGGGTCATGGCGTGGCTTAGCAATAGGAAGCAAAGAGTGCAAATCAATGGTAAAAGATCTGACTGGGGATGTGTTACGAGTGGGGTCCCACAAGGTTCGGTATTAGGTCCACTTTTGCTTATTATTTATATCAATGACTTAGACACAGGAATTAGTAGTGATGTTAGTAAATTTGCAGATGATACCAAGATCGGTAGAGTAATTGAGTTGGATCAGGACGCTAGTATTCTCCAAGGTGAACTCAACAGATTATATGACTGGGCGGATAAATGGCAGATGGAGTTCAATGTAGGGAAGTGCAGTATTCTGAGTGTAGGTAGGAACAACCCCTCACATAACTATTGCTTAAATGACACTCTCATAAGTAGGTCTGGGTGCGAGAGGGATTTAGGGGTCTTAGTGAGCTCTGATCTCCGTCCAAGGGCACAATGCATTCAAGCTAGAAATCGAGCTAATAGGGTACTGGGATTTATTTCAAGGAGTAAGCAACAGAAGCCCGAAGTCTTCCTCAAACTATATTTAGCATTAGTTAGACCTCATCTTGACTATGCGGTTCAGTTCTGGTCACCCTACTATAGAATGGATATCAAAATGTTAGAATCGGTGCAGAGGAGGATGACTAAGATGATTCAGGGGTTGAGAAACTTGCCATACGAGGAAAGACTCAAACAGTTAAACTTGCATTCTCTAGAAAGGCGAAGGGTGCGTGGAGACATGATCGAGGTTTATAAATGGATGAAGGGCTTTAATAAGGGAGACATTCATAAGGTTTTGTTGGTAAGAGAACCGGGTAGGACACGAAGTAACGGGTTTAAACTGGATACATTCAGATTCAACAGGGACATAGGCAAAAATTGGTTTACTAATAGGGTGGTGGATGAGTGGAATAGGCTTAGCAGTCATGTGGTGAGTGCCAATACAATTGTCACATTCAAAAATAGACTAGATAAATTCATGGACAGCGATATTAGGTGGGGTTAGATACACGGGAGCTTAGGGTCAAAGGAGCTGCCTCGTACAGGCCTACCGGCCTCTTGCAGACTCCTGCGTTCTTATGTTCTTATGTTCTTCTTATGACAACTAAGTTAACACTACTTTCTGTTAGACCGGAGAACAATAGCGGATGTTCGGGTTAGCTTCTAAATATTTGTCTAGTCGGTTTTTAAACGTGCAATTAGTTTCGTTCTCGACGACGTTTTGAGGCAGACCATTCCATACATTGATGGCACGGTTGAAGAAGAAGCGTTTTGATTCATTTGAGTTGAAACGCCTCCTCGTTATTTTGTATCCATTGTTTCTTGTTACACTTGATTGAGAGACTGTAAAATAATCATGAACATTAACGTTATCAAATCCCTTGAAAATTTTAAACACTTCTATAAGGTCACCTCTAGCCTGCGCTGTGATAAGCTGAATAAGTTAAGTTCTTTAAGTTTGTCTTCGTACGGTTTGTTTCGGAGTCCAGGGATCATTTTCGTGGCTCGACGCTGCACCCTCTCGAGTTTATTAATATCCTTTCTGTAATAGGGAGACGAAAACTGAACGCATTACTTAAGATGTGGGTGACCTAGCGAATTGTACAGTGTCAATATTACTTTTTTTTCTGATTTGTGTTCAAATGTACAACCAATAAATCCGAGCAGTTTGTTGGCAGTTTTTACTACTTCTGTGCAATGTTGACTCGGTTTAAGATCGTTCGAAGTTATTACTCCAAGATATTTTTCTTTGTTGGCTTCAGAGAGTTGCACTCCGTTAATTTGATAATGAAAACGATCGTTGCTCATTCCGATATGCATAACCTTGCCACTATAAACACTTGCCTTCACCACAACGGGCTGGGGTCGACCATCAGGCCTTACTACGCAAGCCTACTGGCACAGGCGAGGACGTAAAAAAAAAAAAAAAAAATGCAATGAAAACAAAAATCATACCGCAAAAACAAATATCAAGTCCAAGTTTAAGACACCTCCAACACCAGTTCCAACAATTGCATCTACAAGAAGAAGTACAAGGTTGGAATATAGTACAATATAATCGATACAAAACACTAACAACAGAAATACAGAAAGAAAGCGAAAACATCAGACAAAAACTACACCCAGGCACTAACAAAACTAACAAAAAGTTATCACGATCCTCAAAAATTCTGGAAACAGTTCAATAAACTTAAAGCAAAGAAAACACCAGTAAAACAACATCTCATCAAAAACAACCGTAAACTAACAGAACACGAAGAGAAAGAAGAAACGTTCCGGGAAATCTGGGAAAACATATTTAAAATTACTCCCCAGGAAAACGTTCAATATGACACAGAACAACAAAGAGAAGTCGAAAAATACCTACAAATAAATGAAGAAACACGCAGCACACATAATATATCAAATATAGGCAGACCCCAAGGCACACAACACACAGACACGCTTATCTCACAAACAGAAATACAAAGCGCAATAAAAAAACTTAAAAATGATACTCCGGGAGAAACTAAAATCAACAAATCAGTATTGAAAAATCTACCAGAATACGCACTCATAAAACTCCAATAGCTATTCAACCACACCCTCTCTATGGGATATTTCCCAAGTAATTCAAAACTGCAATCATCTAGCCAATACCCAAACCTAACACAGACCACACCAACCCAATAAACCACAGACCAATTTCTTTATTAGAAGTCACTGGCTAAATCATGGAAAAAATCATGAACACGAGACTCAGACAATTTTTAGAAGAAAATAATATATTAAATAAAACTCAGCATGGCTTCAGAAACAAACGAGGAACAGATACAGCACTCACCACTGTACACGAGACACTAGCACATCACACAGCACAGAAAAAACAATGTTACTTAATGCTAAGAGAGGTTTCAAAAGCATTCGAAAAAGCTTGACAGGATGGACTGCAATATAAAATAGCCCATTTAAATCTCCCAGATACCACCACCAAATTCTTAAACAACTTCATCATACACAGACGCGCAAAGATAGAAATCGGGAATTACACGGGTCCCCCCCTCAAACTAACAGCGGGAGTTCCACAAGGGAGCGCAATTTCGCCAACATTATACACCATCTATACAAACGACTTACCACACC
>NW_026110333.1:42500-60000 GCF_024679095.1 Eriocheir sinensis | reverse complement strand
TTCAAAGGAAGAGGAAAATGTTAATAAGTTGTCTATATTTTGCTTTGTCATTATTTTCATTCACTCTTATAAAATTCAGTCTGAAATATTTCGATTTAAATTTTAAATTTTTTTTTATTATTTAATTATTATTTCTTCCTGCTGCAGGAGAGAGAGAGAGAGAGAGAGAGAGAGAGAGAGAGAGAGAGAGAGAGAGAGAGAGAGAGTGTGCTGCCACCCCCTCTCCCTCCATCTCATGCGAGTATTTTGTTCATTATTACTATTTCACTTTCCTTTTCGTTCTGAATTCACAAAATAATCCATACGTTTTACCTCCCTCCCTCCTTCCCCTGTACGTTTCTCTCCCTCGCGCTTGTTTCCCTGTTTCCTGGGCTCCAGAAGAGGGGGTAGGGAGGGATAGGAAGGGGGTAGGGAGGAAGGAAGGAGAAAAGGAAGGAAGTGACGCCGGCTGCTGCCGCCGATACACGCTGGAACGCATACACACACACACGAACGCACGCTACAACGACGAATAGTTCATTGTAGTTACCACAGCCAGTTTGTTTGTTGGTCTGTTTAGTGTAAACAAATGTAATACTGTACGAGACACAGTTATTACCTCATGGTAAGGCCAAAATAAGTATTGTATGTACCAAACTTCATTCAAGACGAGGCTACGAGCTTTTGTCGCCGGCCGCCGCCGTTGACACGCTAGAACGCATGCATACACACTCACATACGAACGCACGCTACAACGGCGAATTTCGGCGTTTCTTTCATTATAGTAAACACAGAGAGAGAGAGAGAGAGAGAGAGAGAGAGAGAGAGAGAGAGAGAGAGAAAAGAAGCTCTGGGCAATGGATTGAGCTGATGGAGAATAAGCAGGTTTGGAAGTGGGTGTTGCAGGGGAGGCTGATGGGAAGGATTGCTAGAGGAAGAAGAGAGCTGGGGAGGGGACGGGGGAGGGAGGTTGAGGAAGGAAACTAGGGAGAGGGGAGGTTGGGTGCGAGAGGTGTGAGGGAGAGAGATACGAAGGTGAGGAAGGAAAGGGAGAGAAGGAAGGGTAAGTAGAAGGTGAGGCAGAAAGGGGATGAAGGAGGTGAGAGAGGGAAGCGAGAGGGAAGAGGGGAGGGAGGGGAATGAGAGTAAAGAGGAGAGGAGAGAAGGAAAGGAAAGGGGAGGGGGAGAGGGGAGGCAGGAGCAGTAGAGGAAGGAAGGGAGGGAGGAGGAGATGTATGTAAGGGATGGGAACGAGAGGAAGTGGGAAAGAAATGGGGTAGGGTGAGTAGGGAAGGGAAGGAAGGTACAAAGGAAAAGCAAACAGCAAAAGACCTCCTGGTCCTAACCAAGGAGACTATGGAACAGGAGAGGGGGCCTCTATGGGAGACCGTGGGCGGGTGGTGGTGTATGTCGGTTGCAATAGATGGCGCAGGAGCAGCTTTGTTTACATTCGGGCGCCTCCCCCCCTCCAGACCCACCCCAACCCCCAGTACCCATCAGCAGTGTTGCTACATGGGATCAAGCAGCAAATGTTGCTACTCTTTTTCTTCAGTCTGGCTATTTCCCATTTTAAATAAAAAATAAAGGTAGATAAATATTAAAATGAACAGTAGGAACTTTTTTTCTCTCTCTCTTCTCTCTCTCTCTCTCTCTCTATATATATATATATATATATATATATATATATATATTAATGATAATGTGGAAATTCTAATCATTTTCACGCTGACAGCTGTTCTGAACTTGCTATCTGCATGCCTCCCCTCCTTCCGCGGCAAGAGGCCGAATGGTCTATACGCGGAAGCTCCAGATTCCTCCCCACTACCACCTGTCAGCCTCGTCCATGTAGCTATCCAGTCTACTTCTAAAACAAGCTATCGTCCCTGCACTCACTATGTGATTGCTGAGTCTATTCCATTCCCCCACCACCCTATTACTAAACCAATGCCTGCCCATTCCCCTCCTAAATCTATAGTTTTCTAGTTTAAGTCAATTACTGCATGTTCTATCTTCACAAACATCTTATGCAAAAGTTAACCAGTATCTCCACTCTTTCACCCCTTACACTGATAAACTTTGGAACAGCCTTCCTTCGTCTGCATTTCCTCCTGCCTATTATTTGGCCTTCAAGAAAAGTGTATCAAGACTCTACTTTTGTCTGTCTGGGAGTGGTGAGTAGTGGGGCTTTTTTTTCTAGTACGCTTTGTTGTCCTTGAGCTGTCTCCTTTGTTTAAAGAAAATAATAATTAAAGAAATAGAAGCTGGCCGCCAATGCTTCCGACACATTTTGGTGCCAATCTACAAGTGGCTGGTGACTGTAAGTATCTCAGCAACCTGCACGCATCTATGCCATTCCTATCACGGTGCATGGAGCAAGCTTCACATAACACTCAGACAGAGACAGTTTAATTATGGTTATATTTCAGACTCAGTTTATTGCTCAGTCTATTAGGTGCAGTGCTGTTAATATTGTTAGTGGTAGTATTAGTACAAATAATGTATTTATTTTCATTAATTTATCAATATTTATTTTTTATATTATTAGTGTTTGAAAATTCCAATACTAGTATTAAGATAAACAAAAATATCAGAAATATATTTATACTCATTAATTATTATTGCTTTTCTTATTATTGCTTCCTTCAATGTCCTGGCACTTTGACATCTAGTGCTTTTCCGTCTAGCAGCCAAAATTGTGGTCTTTTTTGAATGTTTATGTCCTAAGTCTTCATTGGTGTAACTAGCTATATAACATCAAAATCTGCATCTCTCTCCCTTCTCACCCAGTCGTCCCCGTACATCCTTTCAGTATCCAGAGAATTTAAATTTACATCTTGTAATCACCTAACAGATGCAGTGCAATCCTCATCTCTGTATTTTACCGTGTGGACATACTCTTTCCTTCTATGTTCCACTGTCGTATGTTATTCCACATCTAACACAACCACATCCCAACGGATCCGAACACGTCCGATATCATCCAAGAGAATGTGGCAGCTGAAGGGGAGAGTCCAAGAAAGAGGCCAAGGGTGAAGACATTTAACCACCCCCTGAAGTACATGGCAGCATCCAACCCTCTTGGTGAGCTGCAGGAATGTGGTCCCCATTGCACTGCACCAACTCCATGTACTGATTTTGGAATGAATACTTCATCTAGTGTTTGTTGATTGTTGTGTTATTAATCTAATTATGACTTCACAAAATAGACTGTGCGAGTCACTTAACACATGCCCTGCTCAACATCACTTTTAAGTTGTAGAATTCCTTCATATGGATGCTGATTTAGGTATCCTGAAATGATTGCATATTGATTGTCTTAACATTTTTATTGTCCATGATCACTGAGCCATGCTACGGTATGTCTTTGGGTGCAGATCCAGGAAATGAGTTTGAGGGGGGACGTGAGACTTTTTGCAGGTGGAAGGAGCATTAGCATTACCGATTAGCCATTCTCGGCAGTCCTGGTCTTGAAAAACTGGTGGAGTGACCTAAATCAATGGGTATAACGGCCTGGACTTTGTGCTAAAGCATTGTTTTAGCCGCAGCGCGGTTTTGAGCTAGTTTTCCTGTATCACTCAGGACCAATGGGGGGGCCCGGGCCCCCTGGGCACCCCCTTGGATCCACCAATGTAACTATGTCTTATAAAATATCTATCCTTTACAGTCTGATGGTGCATCCTTCTAGGTTGTCAAGTTTTAGTAGCTAATCATGAGAAGTATTCCTTATAATGATCATTGATTTCCAGATGCTTTGCACTAAAAAAAGTGTCGTGAAACCTGCCGCAAATAATAATCAGCTGTAGCCAACCCTTGCTTTATAGAACCAATATGGAGGAAGGGGGTGATGTTATATCCAAAAATCTTTTACATCTGAAGTATCCAACCTTTTTGTGTATAATAAACCTTGTTTGTTACATGAACCTAAAAGTTCACAATTTCCATACATGATTCTTTTTTTCCTTGTATTTGATGATTAATCCTGACATGTATTTCCATTATCAGTAGGTAATATATAGTAACAAGACAATAATACACATTATAACAATGTATATATTATAGCCCAATGAGTGCACGAGATCATTTACCTCATCAGTGGCGCCAAGTCCGGGAGTCCTTCCTAAATTCTTTGCCCGAATTTGTGATACCAAGTATAATAACTAGTTTTAGTGACCATTTGCATCCATTTTCACTTTGATTAAAAATTGCCTCTCAACAGGGTGTGAACTTGATGGGGTTGTAAGAAACTCGACTCGGCCATCAAGCTCACCACAATATAGTAAGGAACCTCTTGTTCTCAGAGATAATTTATCCTCTTTAGTTACTGTTCCGTGTTGCTTTAATCACAACTAATGTGTTGGAAACATTACAGCTTAATAACATACTTCACATCTCTGCATACAAATTGAGTTCAATATTTAACTGTTACACCAGTAGGCTACATATTTTAAGAAAAGGTATGTAAAAGGTTGATATTTTGAATGATAAATTTAAACTCTTTATTATGTTTCTATGGCTGTAGTACTGTTACGATTAGTCGAGTGATCAGCATATGGGTCTTATGTTCTTGATAGCATAGGTTCAAATTTTGCCAAAGGCTGGCAAATGATAGTAACAGTAGTGTCCACAGACACCTTCCTGTTTCTTGTTTATCCTGTTCCACTTTAAACCCTGACTGGCCAATCTTTGAAGAGGTAGCATAACCTTGAAGTGCCACTAACAAACCTTTGTCCATTCTTCTGATGTGATCCTTTATTTATTTTTTCACCTGCCTATAGCGCCGGTAGGTTTTCTTCAGGGTCTGGCAGTCGGCCCAGGCCCGTCATGAAGCAGGCATTTTTTTAAGTGACGCCATTTAGAATTGGCTCATGCTGCCGGAACTCATTCTTGATTCACTTGGATGGTTTAGCAGGGCTTAGGTATGACTAACATTGCAGAAACAGGGAATTTTTAGATTTTTAGTGTGGCAACACATTGACAAATGTTTTAGTATGGACTGAACGTCAAAGATATATATGGTAAATGGGTGCTTGTAGATCTTGACATTATATCTGTCAAGAGTCTCCAGTTGTATCCTCTCCCCCATCTCCTGAAAATATTACTCGTGTCAGGCAATCTAAGTGAAGCCTTCCATCGAAGCTGGCGTGCAGACATAGTGTCAATGCTTAGATTCACTGTCCTTATAGCACTGAAAATATTGCAATTACATGCACATATTTTATTATTTAGAATTGTGATTAATTGTGATTAAATATTTTTCATGTATTTTCAGACATGAAAAAGTGAAAATTGCTGCACACAACAGTCTGCCGTCTGCGCCGGGAGGCAAGGCAGCTCAAAGCCCAGGCTGTTACAACTCCTGGGCAGTTTTTGCCCAGAGCCAGCACTTTTTTAGATCCAATAGGGATGGATTTTTTCTGAGGTCAGGTTCAACATGCTGCAAGATGCCAAGATCTAAGCCTAGTAGGAGATATGGGTTACAAGAGAGGAGGTTTGCTCTGGCTTTATACTGTCAAAGTCCAAATGCTAATAGATTTCTAAGCACAGTATTTCACTTGCCTTCAGTTTCAACACTTCACTCATGACTCAGGAGTATTTCAGTAAATGTTGGCTGGAGCAAACAGACTCTGACAGCCCTGCAGCAAAGAGCACAGGTTTTATCAAAAGAAGAGATACTTCGTGGGATTTGCTATTATTTACTATTACTCTTGTTACGCCAAGATTTTTTTCCATATACTTTGCCAGATATTGCAAGTAATGTACCATTGTTAGTCTTGCCTGTTATAAATCAGATCTTGTTCAATTAACAAGCTTTGGGTGTCTGCCACTTTCCAGTTGTAATGCAAGGAATCATTTATCTTCCCTGCCAGATATCACATGTAATGCACCATTGTTGGTTCTGCCTGTTATAAATCAGATCTTGTTCAGTTAACAAGCTTTAGGTGTCTGCCACTTTCCACTTGTAATGCAAGGAATCCCCTGCCAGATATCGCATGTAATGCACCATTGTTGGTTTTGCCTGTTATAAATCAGATCTTGTTCAGCTCACAAGCTTTGAATATCTGCCATTGTTTATTTCAGGTGTAATGCTTGGAAGCATTAATTTTGTTCTCTTCCCTACCCAACAGTATGCAATGCTTTATTGTGGATTTTGCCTGTCATGTTTAATCTTGTTCAGGTAACAAGCTTTTGGTGTCTGCCTTACCTAATAATGTGCTGCAGTGACACTTGTCTTGGTTTCATAATGTGAAATACAGCATGTAATTTCATCACACTAAGTGTCTATCATCACGTGTCTGGCATCATTAATGTGGCTTCCAGGAGTAATCTTGTTTGTATTACAGCATGCAAATTCTTTCTGCTTTATATGATATACATAATCACAGGAATTATTTTTTTTTCTGACAAAATGTAATGGCAGTTGATGTATCATAAATGATATGTTTGTGTGCGCATTGATGTTTCTTCGTTCGTGCGCTTGTTGTATGTAATTTGTTGATGACGTTGCGTTTCTGCCTTCCTGGAGGGTGCAGCCATTGTGAGGATTAAGCTGTGCTCCAGTGTTTACTCCACCGCCACCACCTCCCTGTCCAGGATTTTGTGCCATGTGTTTGGTGTTTGTGTATTGACGGGTGGCGTAGGACTTTGTGTGATAAAGGTGTGCGCCGGTTCGGTAGGGAGGTGGTGGTGGTCAGTGCACTGACGGTGATTTGTATGCCGGGCACTTGGTACTGCCTGACGGCCAATTAAGTAAGTTATTTATCTATTTTATCTTTGGGGCTTGGGAATTACAGGTGTTGAGTCATTGACTGTGAAATGTTTGGGATATTGTGATTTATAATTATATTTGTGATTAGTTTGGTGGCAATACTGCCCAGGGTGACTGGTTATTTGACTGTGAAAGTGATCGGTGTGAAGTTTTACGCTTGTTGTCCATCGTAAAGAATAAGGCCACTGCCAGTGGTAATAGTTGTCAACTTAAGGTTGCGGCACTGAAACCCCCTAAGTTTGAAGGAGATTTCAGAGAATATCCTAATTTTAAAGACGATTTTGTCAACATTATTGTCTCAAAGTATGGGAAGAATCCCTTTGCACTCAGGCAATGTCTGGGGGAGAAACCCCTGAAAGTCATATTAGGATGTGGAAAAGACTATGAGGAGATGTTTAAAAGACTAGACAAAGAATATGGAGACCCCAGAAAATTGTTTGATCTTGTTATTAGTGATCTGAAGTCTTTAAAGGTAATAAGAGATGGAGATGACAGAGGCTTCGTTAACATGGTTAATGTAATAGAACGTTGCTATTTAGACTTACAGAAGGTTAATCTTCAGAAGGAAATGAATTCTGTCAGCATTGTTAGTATGGTTGAAAGGTTATTGCCTAGGATTCAGAAACGTGAATGGGTAATGACAGCTGACAAAATTTCTGATAAGAATGAGCTATTTCCAGAACTGCTAAAATTCCTATTGTGTGAGAAAAGGGTAATAGAATATTCTGAATCCAGTGTTAGAAATATGAAGTCAGAAACTTCAAATGTGTGTAACGTCAGAAGTTCACAGGAAGTAGATGATCCAGATTTGCATGATATTGTTAAAAGAGTGCAAGAAGATCAAAGGAGTATGTACAAGACATTAGAAGAAATGAGGGTTCAGTTTGCTAGTAACACCATCAGTGCTAACAGAAGAACATTGGTAAAAGATGTTGGGTGCATGAATTTGACGGGCATGACATAAATGAATGTGGTAAATTCAGATCCCCAAGCATCATTGAACGTTTAGAGATAACCAAAAGGAAGGGTGTATGTTTCCGATGTTTAGGGGAAAAACAAGTCGCCAGGATGTGTAGGTCTGCTTTGATGTGCGATATGAAGGATAGTGTAGGTAATGTTTGTGGTAAAAACCACCATCCACTACTTCATGGATCATTCATCAATAACGAAGTGTCAGCCAATTCAGGTAGCTGTACGAGTAACAAGGTCATGTTATGTGTTAGCACCTTATACAGCAATTGTCAACCACTCACTGTTTTGTGGGACTCTGGGTCAGACATTACCTTGATCACTCATAATATGGCCAGGAAACTACATGCTGAGGGTATAGACATCTTGATGTCGATGGTTAAGGTCGGAAATATGACTGAAAGATGTGCTAGTAAAGAATACACTATAAAGATACATGACAAAGCAGGTGTAGAATACGAATTGAAGGCCGTTGGCATGGATGAGATATCATCACAGGTACCACATGTTGATCTGTCTCGGTTGCCTGATATATTTCCTGATGTTGACATGGGGATGATTCGACCTAGTTGAGTTCAGGCGGTTATGATGTCCACTTGATTGCATCAAGGAACCGGGTTGCACCCGTGAAACAGATAACCATACCAAGAATGGAGTTATGTGGAGCAGTTCTTTCTTGTAGACTGCGGGAGTGCATTGAAAGGGAATCTAATTTGAAGTATAGTGAAGTCATGCACATTGTAGACTCAACAATTGTACGTTCACAGATACAGAAAGAATCACATGGGTTTAACACATTTGTTGCTTCAAGAGTGGCTGAAATTCAGAGTAAATCAGACCCTTCTGAGTGGTGGTGGGTTGAGTCAAAGCATAATGTATCTGACCTTGTAACAAAACCTTGTGAACCTTACATGCTTAGTAAGGATTATTTGTGGCAAAAGGGACCAGAGTTTCTGAGCAGACCTCAGACGGAATGGCCTGTCTGTCAGTGTTGAAGAGGAGCTGCCTGATAGGAGATCAGTAACACTAGTGTGTTCAAGAGGAGATGAGAATATTTTGGGTGAAATGAACCTGGATAACTTCACTAGTTATGTTAAGCTTTTGAGAGTGACAAGCAGAATTTTGTCATGTGTGAAAACCAAATCATTTAAGGGAGCGTTTGGTGAGCCTTCAGCAGAAGACATAAAAGCAGCTGAGTGTCTGTGGATAAGGACAATTCAAAGTGACATGCTTGATTGGCAACAGAAGTATAAGAGACCTTGGCCTGCTCTTTGGAATGGAATGATAGTAGTGGGTAAGAGGATTGCCAAGTGGCTCAAAGATAACTGGAATCAAGAGCAGTACATCTTACTTCCAACTAAACATCCATTCACTGAACTATATATGTTGCATTTACATCAAATTGATCATGGTGGGATAGAATCTACCCTAGCAAAATTGCAGGCAAGGTTTTGGGTTCCAGGGGCTAGGAGAATACTAAGATCAATTAAGAAAAGGTGTGTACTATGCAGAAAATACTATGGAAAGATTGAAGATCAATGTATGGGTCAAGTCAGTGATGTTCGTATGAAGTCCACACCACCCTTCTACCACACAGCCACGGATTTGTTTGGTCCCTTTACTATAAGAGATACAGTGAAACGGAGAACCCGCGGAAAATGTTTTGGGCTCATTTATACATGTTTAACCACCAGGGCTGTCCACCTTGAAACTGCTGAGAACTATAGTACTGAGGCATTCTTAAGAACATTTAGAAGGTTTGTGAGCATTAGAGGATATCCATGTACAATACATTCAGATAATGGACCGCAGTTGGTTGCTGCTAATAAGGAGCTAAGGGTTGCCAGCAAAGAGTTTGATTTGAACACTCTCTCGAAATTTGGAAGTGACAGGGGTGTTAAGTGGGAATTTAATAAGTCCAGTGACGCCCCCTGGCTGAACGGTGCTTGTGAGAGTTTGATTAGGCTGGTGAAGAATGGTTTAATTAGATCAATGGGAGACAGAGTTCTAACCCTCGGTGAGCTTCAGACCATAATGTATGAAGTAGCGAACTTATTGAATAACAGACCAATTGGTATGAAACCGGGGTATAGTATAGAGTTTGGTGCATACCTGTGCCCTAATGGTTTACTGCTGGGACACAATAACTCACGGGTTCCCACTGGATCATTTGCCACCAATGAAGATCCTGGGAGGCGTTTACATTTTACTCAATCTATTGTGAACTCTTTCTGGAAAAGGTGGCATAGGGACTACCTCCCTACACTGTTGATCAGACAAAAATGGCATGCTGAAAAGAGAAATGCACGAGTAGGGGACATTGTGCTTGTACAAGACCCTAACCCAGTAAGAGGAAAGTGGAAACTAGCACAGGTATCGAAGGTTGAACAGAGTAGAGATGGTATGGTTAGAGAAGTGAAGCTCGGGTATAAAATCTGTAAACCTGGAGATAAGTATCATGGTACTAAAGACAAGACTATGAATAGATCCGTCCACAGACTCATAGTGCTTCTCCCTGTTGAGGAACAATAATCTTTTGTAGTATTATAACTAAATTTCATTGTAGGCGGAAGTGTATCATAAATGATATGTTTGTGTGCGCATTGATATGTTTCTTTGTTCGTGTGACTTGTAATTATATTTGTGATTAGTTTGCTGGCAATACTGCCCAGGTCTTAATAGGTGGTGATACCTGGGTGGTGATGGTCGTCGCCAAACTGCTGAAGCAAGCTGGTAACGGTCTGATATACCGGGACTAGGGCGATTGGGCCGTAGGCCAATGAAGTGAGTTATGTCTAATCATTTTTTGTGTATGGGAATTGTTTACATTGTTATTGTTGGCTCAGAAATATTCATCTAATGTTACTACGTGAGGCTGTGTGTGAAATTTCGTGAATGACTCATGCCATGCTGCCCATACAGGTTGAAATAAACGATTTGACAACGCTTGGCCTATATTCGTCCTACAGTTGATATTCTTGACTAATGCCTCATAGACCTTGTGAAAAATAATGCTTTTTTGAAGGGGCGGGGGGTGGACAGAGAGTGATTTGTTTGGTTGGCCAGTTCAAGGAGTTTCATATCAAATGATTTTATTACATCCAACTTTAATGTGTGCTAAAAACATATATTTTATTACATCCAACTTTAATGTGTGGTTCCTGCAATAAATGATACATGTTTACTGATGTAGCCTATGAAATACATATCACTCTCTGCCCTGTACTTTGGTGTGTCACATACTGCAGCATAACTTTCCTGCTATTTTCTTACACTATGAGTTGCCATATTTTGTCTAATTTGTTTTTATCATATGTGCCTCCGCTGCATAGTTGTGCCTACTGACCTTAATATCTTCATGACCCTGACACCAAGGTCAGAGCTTGTGAGATCATACCGTGTCCTACATCCCATTTTCACCTCCAGGCTCGGCTGTCTCCCAGGACCACCAAGCTATTGCGTTCCATTTTAGACAACTCATGTGTTACCTTCTTGATGTCCTCCATCATGTATTTCAGCATGTTTTATGATGCTTTGCTCTTATATTGATGTGCCTTGCAACATTTTTATACAGTTTTCATTGTATATAACGCACCATTGTTGGTTTTGCCTGCTATAAATCGGGTCATGTTCAGTTAACAAGCTTTGAGTGTCTCCCATTGTTTATTTCAGTTGTAATGCTTAGAAGCTTTTGCTCTCTGCCCTGTCAAGCAGTATGCAATGCTTGCCATTATCTGACACTTGTACAGTTAGTAAGATATTTTTACTCAGCTAAGAGCATTCTGCAAAAGGTAAAGGTACGGTTGGGGGCATACGCTGTAGCAGCGCGTGGCCTCGGTGCTCATCTCTGTAACATTGGCCCTTGAGCCTGTGGTGTTAGGGAACCCATTACCCTGGGACACAGGACCAGTGTGACATCCGGGCTACCACAGTTGCAAAGGCATTATAGTAATCTAGCATGCATAGAACGTTGTATGCTTTGCTTGTATTTAAAGCACTGGATGTGTTTGCTACACACACACACACACACACACACACACACACACACACACATATATATATATATATATATATATATATATATATATATATATATATATATATATATATATATATATATATATATATATATATATATATATATATATATATATATATATATATATATATATATATATATATACTTTCTACACCATATTTTTCCTAAAATAACAAATTGATATAGTGTAGATAATACCTAATAAAACATAAGACCAAATATATTTTTCTTTACCCCATTAGTAAATCATTTTAAATAATGAAAAAAAATAAGTAAAGGTACTTCAAAAATAGTAAAGCTACCCCTGAAAAGCGACGTTATTGGTGGGCTGCAATAGATGGCGCTACTTCCGCACGCCCGAGGAATTACTACATACCACTATTTCTTCGTATATAGTCTCTTTGGTCCTAACTAGGCTGTTTGTTGTTGCTACCATCTCTAATCTACGAGTCAGAGACAGCAAATGCGAAGGCTCCTCCCCTCCCACCAGTCCCTCCAGCCGAGGCTGGCATGAAAAGAAAGAACACCATGTAGTATAGAAAAACTACAATGGAATTTTACTTGGACAGAAGGAAGTTCATGCATGACGGGATACACTTGACGTTCAAGGGTGTTGAGTCTCTCTCAGACTCCCTTGAGCGAGCACTTGGTACCCTGAGGGATTTTTTAGTATAGGCGAGGGGGGGAGGAGTAATGGGAGCAATGGGAGGAGTAATGGGAGGGGACATCTAGCTCATAATATAACCAGGCAGCTTAGAAGTAATTCTAGAGGAGTAACAGAGGACGGGCTAAGAATCTTCTATACTAACAGCAGGAGCCTCAGAAACAAGATAGACTTACTAAGGGGTGAAGCTTGTTCAGAAAATTTTGACATAATAGCGATCACTGAGACATGGATAGACTTTGCTAATAGAAATTTTAGGTCAGAATTTGAAATAACGGGTTATCAGATGTTTCACAAAGACAGAAGGGGCAGAAAGGGAGGTGGAGTTGCGCTATATGTTAAAGACTCACTTAAATGTTTAGTTAACAACTCAGTCAAAACTAACATGGATTCAGAATCAGTTTGGGTGGACGTTTACAAAGGGAAAGAAAAACTAACTCTAGGAGTTATATACAGGCCACCCAACCTTAACAGGCAGGACACGAGTATATTACTACAGGAGATTGGCAGGGGCAGTATGAGTAGAAATGTCTGCGTAATGGGGACTTTAATTATAGGAATATAGACTGGGAAGATCTAGTGGGTGACCTGGAAGCCGAGGACTTTCTTGAAGTTATACAAGATAATTTCCTTAAGCAGGTAGTTACTGAGCCTACCAGAGGAGATAACATATTAGACTTAGTCCTAACCAATAATGGGAACTTGCTACGTGAGTTGGAGGTGGGCGGAGAGTTAGGAAATAGTGATCACAGAACGGTTCGTTTTAGGTTAGACTGGGCGGTAACCGCGATCCAAACCCAGTGTTAGTGCCAGATTTTGAAAAGCAAACTACGAGGGGCTTCGAAGACATCTTGAAGGGGTAAACTGGGATAATTTAGGGATTCATGAGGGCCAGAACTGCGGATTGGAGAGCCAGGAGAACCAGGTAGAAATGTCTTACAATAATTTAGTTAGAGTAATAGTAGAGGGGCAAGGACAGCATATACCACAGCGAACACTTAGAAAAGAAAACAATGATCCTAAGTGGATGACTCGTGGACTAAAACACGAGATTGGGTTAAAGAAGGTAATTTATCAGAAAATAAAGAATGGGGAAACACATCTCAGGGGCCGGTACGTCGAACTATCTAGATTAGTTAAGAAAAACACCAGGATAGCAAAAAAGAACTATGAGATCAAAGTAGCAAATGAGGCGAAAAGTAATCCTAAGGGCTTCTTTCAGATGTATAGAACAAAAACACGGGAGAAAATTGGACCGCTGAAATCAAACACAGGGAGCTAGTAGAAAATTACGAAAATATGAGCACATTGTTGAACGACTACTTCCTTTCAGTATTCACACAGGAGGATCGAACGACTATACCGGAAAGAGTTCAGGTGTACGAGGGCGGGGATGGCGATAAATTGAGGGATATAATCATTACCAGGCAAGTAGTTCAGGATGAGATAGATAAGCTTAAGAAGACCAAGTCGCCAGGTCCTGACGGGATATTTCCGAGGGTATTAAAGGAGCTAGGTGATATAATCAGAGACCCACTAACCGACATCTTTAAGATGTCGGTAAATACTAATTATGTGCCGAGCCTATGACAAGTAGCTAATGTGACGCCGATTTCCAAAAAAGGGGACAGGTCAGCTGCTTCAAACTATCGCTCAATTAGCTTAACATCGGTTATAGGGAAGATGCTGGAGTCCATTAGATCCAGTAACATTCTGGTGCATTTAGAGAAACATAGCTTAATTCACGACTCGCAGCATGGGTTCACAAAAGGTAGGTCATGCCTCACCAATCTCTTGTCCTTCTACAATAAAGTATTTGAGGCGGTTGACAGAGATGAAAATTATGATGTAATCTATCTTGATTTTAGTAAAGCGTTTGACAAAGTTCCTCACCAACGACTGTTGCTTAAATTACAGGCTCACGGAGTAGAGGGTAAAGTTTTGAACTGGGTCATGGCGTGGCTTAGCAATAGGAAGCAAAGAGTGCAAATCAATGGTAAAAGATCTGACTGGGGATGTGTTTCGAGTCGGGTCCCACAAGGTTCGGTATTAGGTCCACTTTTGTTTATTATTTATATCAATGACTTAGACACAGGAATTAGTAGTGATGTTAGTAAATTTGCAGATGATACCAAGATCGGTAGAGTAATTGAGTCGGATCAGGACGCTAGTATTCTCCAAGGTGAACTCAACAGATTATATGACTGGGCGGATAAATGGCAGATGGAGTTCAATGTAGGAAGTGCAGTATTCTGAGTGTGGTAGGAACAACCCTCACATAACTATTGCTTAAATGACACTCTCATAAGTAGGTCTGGGTGCGAGAGGATTTAGGGTCTTAGTGAGCTCTGATCTCCGTCCAAGGGCACAATGCATTCAAGCTAGAAATCGAGCTAATAGGGTACTGGGATTTATTTCAAGGAGCGTAAGCAACAGAAGCCCCGAAGTCTTCCTCAAACTATATTTAGCATTAGTTAGACCTCATCTTGACTATGCGGTTCAGTTCTGGTCACCCTACTATAGAATGGATATCAAAATGTTAGAATCGGTGCAGAGGAGGATGACTAAGATGATTCAGGGGTTGAGAAACTTGCCATACGAGGAAAGACTCAAACAGTTAAACTTGCATTCTCTAGAAAGGCGAAGGGTGCGTGGAGACATGATCGAGGTTTATAAATGGATGAAGGGCTTTAATAAGGGAGACATTCATAAGGTTTTGTTGGTAAGAGAACCGGGTAGGACACGAAGTAACGGGTTTAAACTGGATACATTCAGATTCAACAGGGACATAGGCAAAAATTGGTTTACTAATAGGGTGGTGGATGAGTGGAATAGGCTTAGCAGTCATGTGGTGAGTGCCAATACAATTGTCACATTCAAAAATAGACTAGATAAATTCATGGACAGCGATATTAGGTGGGGTTAGATACACGGGAGCTTAGGGTCAAAGGAGCTGCCTCGTACAGGCCTACCGGCCTCTTGCAGACTCCTGCGTTCTTATGTTCTTATGTTCTTCTTATGACAACTAAGTTAACACTACTTTCTGTTAGACCGGAGAACAATAGCGGATGTTCGGGTTAGCTTCTAAATATTTGTCTAGTCGGTTTTTAAACGTGCAATTAGTTTCGTTCTCGACGACGTTTTGAGGCAGACCATTCCATACATTGATGGCACGGTTGAAGAAGAAGCGTTTTGATTCATTTGAGTTGAAACGCCTCCTCGTTATTTTGTATCCATTGTTTCTTGTTACACTTGATTGAGAGACTGTAAAATAATCATGAACATTAACGTTATCAAATCCCTTGAAAATTTTAAACACTTCTATAAGGTCACCTCTAGCCTGCGCTGTGATAAGCTGAATAAGTTAAGTTCTTTAAGTTTGTCTTCGTACGGTTTGTTTCGGAGTCCAGGGATCATTTTCGTGGCTCGACGCTGCACCCTCTCGAGTTTATTAATATCCTTTCTGTAATAGGGAGACGAAAACTGAACGCATTACTTAAGATGTGGGTGACCTAGCGAATTGTACAGTGTCAATATTACTTTTTTTTCTGATTTGTGTTCAAATGTACAACCAATAAATCCGAGCAGTTTGTTGGCAGTTTTTACTACTTCTGTGCAATGTTGACTCGGTTTAAGATCGTTCGAAGTTATTACTCCAAGATATTTTTCTTTGTTGGCTTCAGAGTGTTGCACTCCGTTAATTTGATAATGAAAACGATCGTTGCTCATTCCGATATGCATAACCTTGCCACTATAAACACTTGCCTTCACCACAACGGGCTGGGGTCGACCATCAGGCCTTACTACGCAAGCCTACTGGCACAGGCGAGGACGTAAAAAAAAAAAAAAAAAATGCAATGAAAACAAAAATCATACCGCAAAAACAAATATCAAGTCCAAGTTTAAGACACCTCCAACACCAGTTCCAACAATTGCATCTACAAGAAGAAGTACAAGGTTGGAATATAGTACAATATAATCGATACAAAACACTAACAACAGAAATACAGAAAGAAAGCGAAAACATCAGACAAAAACTACACCCAGGCACTAACAAAACTAACAAAAAGTTATCACGATCCTCAAAAATTCTGGAAACAGTTCAATAAACTTAAAGCAAAGAAAACACCAGTAAAACAACATCTCATCAAAAACAACCGTAAACTAACAGAACACGAAGAGAAAGAAGAAACGTTCCGGGAAATCTGGGAAAACATATTTAAAATTACTCCCCAGGAAAACGTTCAATATGACACAGAACAACAAAGAGAAGTCGAAAAATACCTACAAATAAATGAAGAAACACGCAGCACACATAATATATCAAATATAGGCAGACCCCAAGGCACACAACACACAGACACGCTTATCTCACAAACAGAAATACAAAGCGCAATAAAAAAACTTAAAAATGATACTCCGGGAGAAACTAAAATCAACAAATCAGTATTGAAAAATCTACCAGAATACGCACTCATAAAACTCCAATAGCTATTCAACCACACCCTCTATGTGATATTTCCCAAGTAATTCAAAACTGCAATCATCTAGCCAATACCCAAACCTAACACAGACCACACCAACCCAATAAACCACAGACCAATTTCTTTATTAGAAGTCACTGGCTAAATCATGGAAAAAATCATGAACACGAGACTCGGACAATTTTTAGAAGAAAATAATATATTAAATAAAACTCAGCATGGCTTCAGAAACAAACGAGGAACAGATACAGCACTCACCACTGTACACGAGACACTAGCACATCACACAGCACAGAAAAAACAATGTTACTTAATGCTAAGAGAGGTTTCAAAAGCATTCGAAAAAGCTTGACAGGATGGACTGCAATATAAAATAGCCCATTTAAATCTCCCAGATACCACCACCAAATTCTTAAACAACTTCATCATACACAGACGCGCAAAGATAGAAATCGGGAATTACACGGGTCCCCCTCAAACTAACAGCAGGAGTTCCACAAGGGCGCAATTTCGCCAACATGATACACCATCTACACAAACGACTTACCACACCAGCGATTGATTGCATTAACCCTATCCGATCCGACGTTTTCAAATTT
>NW_026110333.1:0-40000 GCF_024679095.1 Eriocheir sinensis | reverse complement strand
TATTTTCATTCACACGGATAAAAGTCAGGCTGAAATATGTCCCTTGAAATGTTACATTTTTTTTTATTATTTCCTTATTATTACTTCCTGCTGCAGGAGAGAGAGAGAGAGAGAGAGAGAGAGAGAGAGAGAGAGAGAGAGAGAGAGAGAGAGAGAGAGAGAGAGAGAGAGATAGAGAGAGAGCGAGAGAGAGATAGAGAGAGAGAGAGAGAGAGAGAGAGATGGAGACAGAGAGAGAGAGAGAGAGAGAGAGAGAGAGAGAGAGAGAGAGAGAGAGAGAGAGAGAGAGAGAGAGAGAGAGAGAGAGAGAGAGAGAGAGAGAGAGAGAGAGAGAGAGAGAGAGAGAGAGAGAGAGAGAGAGAGAGAGAGAGAGAGAGAGAGAGAGAGAGAGAGAGAGAGAGAGAGAGAGAGAGAGAGAGAGAGAGTGCTACCACCCCCTCTCCCTCCATCTCATGCGAGTATTTTTTTCATTATTACTATTTCACTTTCCTTTTCGTTCTGAATTCACAAAATAGTCCATACGTTTTACCTCCCTCCCTCCTTCCCCTGTACGTTTCTCTCCCTCGCGCATGTTTCCCGGTTTCCTGGGCTCCAGAAGAGGGGGTAGGGAGGGATAGGAAGGGGGTAGGGAGGAAAAAAGGAGAAAAGGAAGGAAGTGACGCCGGCTGCTGCCACCGATACACGCTGGAACGCATACACACACACACGAACGCACGCTACAACGACGAATAGTTCATTGTAGTTACCACAGCCAGTTTGTTTGTTGGTCTGTTTAGTGTAAAGAAATGTAATACTGTACGAGACACAGTTATTACCTCATGGTAAGGCCAAAATAAGTATTGTATGTACCAAACTTCATTCAAGACGAGGCTACGAGCTTTTGTCGCCGGCCGCCGCCGTTGACACGCTAGAACGCATGCATACACACTCACATACGAACGCACGCTACAACGGCAAATTTCGGCGTTTCTTTCATTATAGTAAACACAGCCAGTTTGTTTGTTGGTCTGTTTAGTGTATCAGCCAAGGCTTTATAAACAATAAATGCAAAACATGCAGTATACAAGACAGGTATATATAGGGTAACAGTAATAGTATGGTGGTATCGTACAGGTTAACAGGCAGGACACGAGTATATTACTACAGGAGATTGGCAGGGCGAGTATGAGTAGAAATGTCTGCGTAATGCGGGACTTTAATTATAGGAATATAGACTGGGAAGATCTAGTGGGTGACCTGGAAGCCGAGGACTTTCTTGAAGTTATACAAGATAATTTCCTTAAGCAGGTAGTTACTGAGCCTACCAGAGGAGATAACATATTAGACTTAGTCCTAACCAATAATGGGAACTTGCTACGTGAGTTAGAGGTGGGCGGAGAGTTAGGAAATAGTGATCACAGAACGGTTCGTTTTAGCTTAGACTGGGCGGTAACCCGCGAACCAAACCCAGTGTTAGTGCCAGATTTTAGAAGATCAAACTACGAGGGGCTTCGAAGACATCTTGAAGGGGTAAACAGGGATAATTTAGGGATTCATGAGGGCCAGAACTGCGGATTGGAGAGCCAGGAGAACCAGGTAGAAATGTCTTACAATAATTTAGTTAGAGTAATAGTAGAGGGGCAAGAACAGCATATACCACAGCGAACACTTAGAAAAGAAAACAATGATCCTAAGTGGATGACTCGTGGACTAAAACACGAGATTGGGTTAAAGAAAGGAATTTATCAGAAAATAAAGAATGGGGAAACACATCTCAGGGGCCGGTACGTCGAACTATCTAGATTAGTTAAGAAAAACACCAGGATAGCAAAAAAGAACTATGAGATGAAAGTAGCAAATGAGGCGAAAAGTAATCCTAAGGGCTTCTTTCAGATGTATAGAACAAAAACACGGGAGAAAATTGGACCGCTGAAAACAAACACAGTGGAGCTAGTAGAAAACTACGAAAATATGAGCACATTGCTGAACGACTACTTCCTTTCAGTATTCACACAGGAGGATCGAACGACTATACCGGAAAGAGTTCAGGTGTACGAGGGAGGGGATGGCGATAAATTGAGGGATATAATAATTACCAGGCAAGTAGTTCAGGATGAGATAGATAAGCTTAAGAAGAACAAGTCGCCAGGTCCTGACGGGATATTTCCGAGGGTATTAAAGGAGTTAGGTGATGTAATCAGTGACCCACTAACCGACATCTTTAAGATGTCGGTAAATACTGGCTATGTGCCGAGCCTATGGAAAGTAGCTAATGTGACGCCGATTTTTTAAAAAGGGGGACAGGTCAGTTGCTTCAAACTATCGCCCAATTAGCTTAACATCGGTTATAGGGAAGATGCTGGAGTCCATAATAGCCAGGAACATTCGGGAGCATTTAGAGAAACACAGCTTAATTCACGACTCGCAGCATGGGTTCACAAAAGATAGGTCATGCCTCACCAATCTCTTGTCCTTCTACAATAAAGTATTTGAGGCGGTTGACAGAGATGAAAATTATGATGTAATCTATCTTGATTTTAGTAAAGCGTTTGACAAAGTTTCTCACCAACGACTGTTGCTTAAATTACAGGCTCACGGAGTAGAGGGTAAAGTTTTGAACTGGGTCAAGGCGTGGCTTAGCAATAGGAAGCAAAGAGTGCAAATCAATGGTAAATGATCTGACTGGGGATGTGTTACGAGTGGGGTCCCACAAGGTTCGGTATTAGGTCCACTTTTGTTTATTATTTATATCAATGACTTAGATACAGGAATTAGTAGTGATGTTAGTAAATTTGCAGATGATACCAAGATCGGTAGAGTAATTGAGTCGGATCAGGACGCTAGTATTCTCCAAGGTGAACTCAACAGATTATATGACTGGGCGGATAAATGGCTGATGGAGTTCAATGTAGGGAAGTGCAGTATTCTGAGTGTAAGTAGGAACAACCCCTCACATAACTATTGCTTAAATGACACTCTCATAAGTAGGTCTGGGTGCGAAAGGGATTTAGGGGTCTTAGTGAGCTCTGATCTCCGTCCAAGGGCACAATGCATTCAAGCTAGAAATCGAGCTAATAGGGTACTGGGATTTATTTCAAGGAGCGTAAGCAACAGAAGCCCCGAAGTCTTCCTCAAACTATATTTAGCATTAGTTAGACCTCATCTTGACTATGCGCCGGTTCAGTTCTGGTCACCTTACTATAGAATGGATATCAAAATGTTAGAATCGGTGCAGAGGAAAATGACTAAGATGATTCAGGGGCTGAGAAACCTGCCATACGAGGGAAGACTCAAACAGTTAAACTTGGTTTACTAACAGGGTGGTGGATGAGTGGAATAGGCTTAGCATTCATGTGGTGAGTGCCAATACAATTGTCACATTCAAAAGTAGACTAGATAAATTCATGGACAGCGATTTTAGGTGGGGCTAGATACACGGGAGCTTAGGGTCAAAGGAGCTGCCTCGTACAGGCCTACCGGTCTCTTGTAGACTCCTGCGTTCTTATGTTCTTATGTTCTTATGTTATTGTACATCTGGCAGTCGGCAGCCGTTTCCACTCGTTCCATAATGTATCGACTGTGTTTCAAAATGATTGGCGTCAGTTTCTCGAAATATTCGTGTGTAGCAAAATAACGAAGATTCATATGCTTCTTATTGATATCACTCGTTAATCTTGGGTAGTTTCCGCATTTTTCTGTAGGACTGTTTTTCTTTTACACTTGATAATAATAAAAAAGTGTATCGTTTTGATAGAAGTGGTTCAGGGGGGGCCACATCTGAAGTGTTAACATACAGTACGCAGACGACATAACACAGATAACTTGCCATGCAGGCAAATCACGAGCATTAATGGATAACAGGACACGGAATGAGATTAAATAAATAAACTACGAGAAAAAGTGGAAAATAAAGACGAACAAAGACAAGTTTAAAATAATACCACTAGCAGTATCAAAGAAGCATGAAATAAAAATAGAAGGAACCGCTATAAACTACTCAGAAAGAGGAAACGTTCTGGGACTAACCATGACGCGTACAGGCATAGGGAAACACGTAGCAGAAAACAGAATCAGAGGAATAGAAGCCATAACGGATTTACAAAGATTTAATAACACACAAACTCACATCAAGCTGCGCCTTATAAAAACATTTAAATTACCACTAATTCAATACCCCATCATCCCATTAGTAACAACAAGCGACACAAACAAAATGAAACTACGACGGATACAAAGCCAAGCCCTCCGATTTGCATTCAGCGAAAGACACCCATTCACAAAGAACACATAAACACTACATGAAGAAGCAGGAATAGAACCAATAAACTACACTTTTTACACACAAGCCGACAAAATCTTCACCAAAGCGAGAGCACTTCAGGATCACCATTTTACGAACCTCAAAGGCAACTATGAAAGACAGAAAAAACACTCATGGCTTAGGAAACAAAGACATATCCTAGACAGAGGAACGCCTGAAAACAAATACACAACATAACGCCAGGAAAAAAATATACTCAAATCCAAGACCAAAGCCATAGACGTCAGTACCTACACTGACGTCTATGGCCTACACATAGATATAAAACATGTACAAAGCAAGGCGGACAGCCCGCCACCTTTTATCTCTCCTACTTCCTTCCAATTTCCTCCAACTTTATCCTACCCTATCCCCCTTTCTTTCTCTCTTTTAACTATCCAAACATCCAAGCAGGGCCAAACCACCTTAACCACCATACCACCCTAACCACCACCACTACCAGCACCACAACCACCTTAAAAATCACCACCACCACCACACCCACTCACCTATATTGTCAACAGCCAGCGGGTCGGCACCAAGGCTGAGCAGCTTCTTTACCGTCGTCTCGTGGTTATTCTTGGCAGCCAGCATCAGTGGCGTTTCGTCGTCAGTGCCGCTGCCCTCCACGCTGAGCCCCTCCCCCAGCAGGCAGGGCAGGAGGTGGGCGCGGCCATGGCAGGCAGCCACTGCCACCAGGCACCACGACCAACCAAAGTTAGTGGGGGTGGTCACATTGGGGTCTCCTCCCCTGGCGAAGAAGTCCCTGATCTTGACCTCGTCTCCTTCCTCTACGGCGGTGATGAGCTCCTGTGTGTGTGTGTGTGTGTGTGTGTGTGTGTGTGTGTGTGTGTGTGTGGGTGTGGGTGTGTCGGGGAGACAAACACACACCACCGTTAATATTCACCGTCCAAAACACATTAAATGTATCAATAATTACTGACGACGAACACGACAACTTCCCTCACGAGAAGCTTCAGAGGGGAAAGAATTATTGTAACAGTTTACGGAACATTACTGGTAATAATTGTAATGATAACAATAATAATAATAATAATAATAATAATAATAATAATAATAATAATAATAATAATAACAATAATAATAATAATAATAATAATAATAATAATAATGATAAAAATGATAATAATAATAATAATAATAATAATAATAATAATAATAATAATAATAATAATAATAATAATAATAATAATAATAATAATAATAATAATAATAATAATAATAATAATAAAATATAATAATAATAATGATAATAATAATAATAATAATAATGATAATAATAATAATAATAATAATAATAATAATAATAATAATAATAATAATAATAATAATAATAATAATAATAATAATAATAATAATAATAATAATAATAATAATAATGATTATAATAATAATAATAATAGTAGTAATGGTCACTAACAATCCCAAAGGTAATGAGCCTTTTATCAGCGGCAGTAACAGCATCAATAGTGGCGGGGATAACAGTGACAATGTCAGTGCCAGTGGCACTGCTGCTGCCACTTCTGCTGTAGTCGGGTTCGGTCCATCCGTCCACTCGCGAGTGTAGTCGTGGCACACGCGCATTGCTGCCTCGTGATGGAGGGAAAAGAGACTGTGGCGATAAATATTCATTCCTTATTTGCAAGGATATGTTTGAATGTTTACGTATACAAAAAACATCACACCTTGGCATATAAATCCCAAACAAGCCGATGTGCCTCGCTACTATGCCGTACAGCACACGATGGAAATAGCCAAGCCTCACATTAGTAATGTTTCTTGTTGCGTCAAATATTAGCCACGTGATTTACATGCAAGGAATTATTAAAGAACATTTTTCTTACACTTAAAGAACCTGGTGTATTTTTCTGTATCTTGAATGAAATAAAGGTTATTATTTTAAGCCTGTTGTTAGCTCGCGTATGATCTGCCTTCGCTGTCTGACACAAGCTTGTCTTTCGTGTGCCTGTATGGTGTGTTATCCATGCAGATCGGCGTGTTTGGGATGTACATAAGGACGTGTCATGGTCTCTTTGTACA
The DNA here is from genome assembly GCF_024679095.1 of Eriocheir sinensis. Classification (NCBI taxonomy): domain Eukaryota; kingdom Metazoa; phylum Arthropoda; class Malacostraca; order Decapoda; family Varunidae; genus Eriocheir; species Eriocheir sinensis. Next base: position 33,660 of record NW_026110333.1, on the reverse strand, counting down.
TAAAAACTTTCATATATATTACTGACGAAAGTTTGACCATTAATCGCACGTGGCCAACGATATCGGACATGACAATTCTCACCCAATCATGAGCTACAATGCCCAGGTGCCACACCCATGGAGATTGACGCTGTGAGTGGACAGATAACATGAAACAAAGTACAGAATGACTCCAGACTGGAGGCGGCAGAACGCTTAACCCTAGACCTTGCTATTATTTCCGATTGGGGTAAAAGGAACCTTGTGTCCTTTAATGCCTCAAAAACCCAATTTCTCCATCTATTAACTCGACACAATCTTCCAAACACCTATTCCCTATTCTTCGACAACACTCAGCTGTCACCTTCTTCAACACTAATAGCGTCTTCCATTTAGCGTAACCCGTTTCTGGGTCGTGATCTGGCGTGTTCCATTTAGCGGAACCGATCAGCTGACGCCGCAGCCTGCACCCATTTTAGAGTATCTGGGTGACCCGGAGGGACCCCACTGCCGAGCAGGGTTAGCCAGATCACTTTCGACCCAAGACCCATTCCAGGACCAAGACTATCGCCGCCGCCGCCATTTGCATGCCTTATTTCCCATATTTGGGTATTTTTTGCTACAACCACTGCATCCAGGTGGTGCCTGGTGATCCGAAATTGTTGTTGTAGTAGGATATCAATGTATTATTATTATTATTTAATATCACCACGAATTAGGCATACAATTGTCAATGGAAAAACCCACGACAGATAGATCACGCCACCTTATAGGAATGTCGTCCGTCAGTGTTTACCGTCTCAGTTTTGTATACTTCGCACTCCGATGGTGCGTGGAGGTCACCTTGACATACGTGACCAATTGTAACAATTATTTTCCAACCTGTAACTCGCCACTCCTTCACGAGAGTCCGACTGACACACAACGACAGTCGCTCTCGCTCCGTCGCTTCTTGTACATAAAGGCTACGAATATAACTCGCCTTAAGGAAGCTGAAGTCTTAATCAACACCCTTTAAACGCCCCCCGACAAGCCCGTTACATTTGGTTGGCAGCGGTCACCCCGCGCCTGTGCCTTCGCTACCTCGTTCTCCTCCAAGCCACGAGAACTCACCAACAAACTCCGGGGACAGGCGTACAAAGGAAGGAAGGAGTCACAGTCCTGCCGTCCGCGGCAACGCACCTGCCGTCCGCGGCAACGCACCTGCCGTCCGCGGCAACGCACCAGCCGTCCGCGGCATCTCACAAGGCGCCAGCTACAAGCAACTCACAAGGCGCCAGCTACAAGCACCTCACATGGCGCCGGCTACAAGCAACTCACCGGGCGCCCGCTACAAGCAACTCACAAGGCGCCGGCTACAAGCAACTCACCAGGCGCCGGCTACAAGCAACTCACAAGGCGCCGGCTACAAGCAACTCACCAGGCGCCGGCTACAAGCAACTCACAAGGCGCCGGCTACAAGCAACTCACCAGGCGCCGGCTACAAGCAACTCACAAGGCGCCGGCTACAAGCAACTCACCAGGCGCCGGCTACAAGCAACTCACCAGGCGCCGGCTACAAGCACCTCACAAGGCGCCGGCTACAAGCAACTCACCAGGCGCCGGCTACAAGCAACTCACCAGGCGCCGGCTACAAGCAACTCACCAGGCGCCGGCTACAAGCAACTCACCAGGCGCCGGCTACAAGCAACTCACCAGGCGCCGGCTACAAGCAACTCACCAGGCGCCGGCTACAAGCAACTCACCAGGCGCCGGCTACAAGCAACTCACCAGGCGCCGGCTACAAGCAACTCACCCGGCGCCGGCTACAAGCAACTCACAAGGCGCCGGCTACAAGCAACTCACCAGGCGCCGGCTACAAGCAACTCTACAGGCGTCCAGCCTCCAAGCCTCGCGCACACCGGCAGCAACTCTACAGGCGTCCAGCCTCCAAGCCTCGAGCACACCGGCAGCAACTCTACAGGCGTCCAGCCTACAAGCCTCGAGCACACCGGCAGCAACTCTACAGGCGTCCAGCCTCCAAGCCTCGAGCACACCGGCAGCAACTCTACAGGCGTCCAGCCTCCAAGCCTCGAGCACACCGGCAGCAACTGTACAGGCGTCCAGCCTACAAGCCTCGAGCACACCAGCTACAAGCAACTCTACAGGCGTCCAGCCTACAAGCCTCGAGCACACCAGCTACAAGCAACTCTACAGGCGTCAAGCCTACAAGCCCCGAGCACACCCACAGGCCTATGCAGCCGAAAGCGAGGGCCACAATCTACAAGCCGCTCCCCCGCTTCAAGCCAGCACTGCTACGAACACTGCAAGCCACTCCACGATACGCCAGAAGTATTCACACCAGCAACGAGGAGGCACGCCCCGCTGACCTTGGGACACCCCACATGCCCCTCGCTCCACAGCTGGCGGCAACACCGCCGCTGCCGGGAGCATCGGCCCAAACCTCTTCCGGCAAACAGTCAGCAAGGGTACCCGCGGACATCTCCCGGTGACTGCAAGCTGTTCCCACTACCGTTTCTTGCAAGGCGTCTTCTCAAGAGGTTACACACCCAAGTCGTCTTATCTGCCACCGCCGCCCATCTCTTACTATAACAAGGACGACGCGGCCATCATACGTCTGGCGGCAATGTACTGGCTCCCAGCCACGGCCGCTCCAATTGCTGGATCAGCAGTTTTTCAACCTCCATTGCGAGTCCTCCGATGTCAGCCCATCCATCACCTCTCACCGCCGCTGTGGCCGCGGCCGAGGTTCCCTGACGCGCCTACAACGACTGCACGTACCCCAGGGCGTCACAAGCCGTCGCCCTCTCCACTACATCAGCTGATTAATCTTCGTATTTGTGGATATTCCCTTCTTGTCCAAATATGCCGACTCGGCTTATTTTCATCATTGTCCGTGCAGGTACACGATTTTTTTATTTCTGTGTTCCTAACGCTGTTAATCAGTCATAATTGTGAGAGTAACGTTCATTCGCATACGATATTGATTCTTTCTTATTGTTTGCTAGCGAGTCTATTGAGTATAGTGTGAGTTCCCAGATCATAGTTAATCTTCTTCAGTGTGCCCTGCCTCCGTTTTCTTTTCACCGCTCGAGAGAAAACGTGAGCTTTAATGGTATACTCACTTAACATACCACTTTGTTTATATAGTTATTATTTCAATATACCCATATCATTAGGGCATTCCATTATAACCTTAACTTCTATTACGTCTAAACAGGCACCTTGCTAAGCATTCTTTCTTGCCTTTTTTTAGGGTTTCAACGCAAACTATTCATTCATACACGTTCCGTTTATTGGTTCATATTTACAGCTATCAACATATGCTCTCTAAAGACAGATCCTCTCTCTATCCACACCACACTGCATTCACACAACATATACACCTTTTCCCAAATTTTAAATTTCAAAATGGCGCACATACACCAAGCCTCGGAGTCCCCGTCTGGGGGGGGGACCACAAATTCCCCCAGGGAGGACTCCCCTTCTGGCTGCCGACCCGAGAGGTGTCTTGATAACTCCTCGAACCTCTTTCTTCTCAATTTCTGCAACATTCGCGGTCTTTGCTCTAATTTTCATTCTGTGGAACATCATCTCTCCTCCTCTAAACCTCACCTTCTCTTCCTTACCGAAACACAGGTTTCTGAAGCTACTGACAGCAATCTCTACTCTGTTCCCTCCTACTATCTCTATCCTAAATTTCAATCCAAAGCTGGATGTTGCGCCTACGTGCGCAACGACATCACTTGCTCTCGTGCCCACGACCTTGACTCTTCTGAATTTTCCACCATCTGGTTAAGACTTCACTGTCATTCTATTACTAAATACATCTGTGCTGTTTATCTCTCACCTAACTCTACCAACTATGTAAAATTCTTTGACTATTTGAATTCTAAAGTGGAGCACATCTTGACCCACTCTCCCTTCGCTGAAATCTCCATCCTAGGAGATTTCAATGTTCACCACCAGCTTTGGCTTTCATCCTCTTTCACTGACCATCCTGGTGAACAAGCCTACAACTTTGCTATCCTCAACGACCTAGAGCAGTTGGTCCAGCACCCTACACGTATTCCTGACCGTCTTGGAGATCGGCCCAACATTCTAGACCTCTTCCTTATCTCAAACCCTTCTGCTTATTCTGTCAAACTGTTCTCTCCGTTGGGCTCCTCCGATCACAATCTTATTTCTGCATCCTGTCCTATCGCTCCTGTACACCCTCTGGACCCACCGAAGAGGCGATGCTTCTGGCATTTTGCTTCAGCTCGGTGGGACGACCTGAGAATGTACTTTTCCGATTTCCCGTGGAATGATTATTGCTTCCAGGATAGAGACCCCTCTGTGTGTGCTCAGCGCATCACAGAGGTGATTGTCTCTGGAATGGAGGCATACATTCCTCGTTCTTTCTCTACTCCTCACGCTAAAAAGCCTTGGTTTAATCATGCTTGTTCTCGTGCTGTCAATGATAGAGAGGTAGCTCACAAAAGGTACCAGAGCCTTCAAACTAATGCTAATTATGAACTTTACATTTCTGCCCGTAATCGTGCCAAATCTATTCTCCGACTAACCAAAAATTCTTTCATTAATAGAAAATGTCAAAACCTTGCTTTCTCTAACTCTTCCCGTGACTTCTGGCATCTAGCCAAAAACATCTCCTCCAACTTCACTTCTTCATCTTTCTATCCACTCCTCAATCCTGACGACAACACTGCCGTCTCATCTATCTCTAAGGCTGAACTCTTCTCTCAAACTTTTTCTAAAAACTCCACTCTGGACGATTCTGGGCATATTCCTCCTACTCATCCCTCCTCTGACTCCTTTATGCCTGTTATAAAGATTCTTCAAAATGATGTTTTCTATGCCCTCTCTGGCCTCAATCCTCAGAAGGCTTATGGACCTGATGGAGTGCCTCCTATTGTCCTTAAGAACTGTGCCTCCGTGCTGTCACCCTGCCTGGTCAAACTCTTTCGCCTCTGCCTGTCAACATCTACCTTTCCTTCTTGCTGGAAGTATGCCTTCATACAGCCTGTACCTAAGAAGGGTGACCGCTCCAATCCCTCAAACTACCGTCCTATTGCTTTACTTTCTTGTCTATCTAAAGCTTTTGATTCAAAAGCACCTTTCCACTTCTGACCTTCTATCTGATCGCCAGTATGGGTTCCGCAAGGGGCGTTCTACTGGTGATCTCCTAGCCTTCTTAACTGACTCTTGGTCATCCTCTCTTAGCCGTTTCGGTGAAACTTTTGTTATTGCGCTGGACATATCAAAAGCTTTTGATAGGGTCTGGCACAAATCTTTGCTTTCTAAACTACCCTCTTACGGTTTCTATCCTTCTCTCTGTACCTTTATCTCCAGTTTCCTTTCTGACCGTTCTATTTCTGCCGTGGTAGATGGTCACTGTTCTTCCCCTAAATCTATTAACAGTGGTGTCCCACAGGGTTCTGTCCTATCTCCCACTCTTTTTCTGTTGTTCAATGATGATCTTCTTTCCAAAACGAACTGTCCTATCCATTCCTACGCCGATGATTCCACTCTGCATTATTCAACTTCTTTTAATAGAAGACCCACCCTTCAGGAACTTAACGACTCAAGGCTGGAGGCTGCAGAACGCTTAGCCTCAGACCTTACTATTATTTCCGATTGGGGCAAGAAGAACCTGGTGTCCTTCAACGCCTCAAAAACACAGTTTCTCCACCTATCCACTCGACACAATCTTCCAAACAACTATCCCCTATTCTTTGACAACACCCAGCTATCACCCTCCTCAACACTAAACATCCTCGGTCTATCCTTAACTCAAAATCTCAACTGGAAACTTCATATCTCATCTCTTACTAAATCATCTTCCTCGAGGTTGGGCGTTCTGTATCATCTCCGCCAGTTCTTCTCCCCAGCACAGATGCTGTCCATATACAAGGACCTTGTCCGCCCTCGTATGGAGTGTGCATCACATGTGTGGAGTGGCTCAACTCACACAGGTCTCCTGGTCAGAGTGGAGTCTAAAGCTCTTCGTCTCATCAGCTCTCCTCCTCTTACTGATAGTCTTCTACCTCTAAAATTCCGCCGCCATGTTGCCTCTCTTTCAATCTTCTATCGATATTTTCACGCTGACTGCTCTTCTGAACTTGCTAACTGCATGCCTCCCCCCCTCCCGCGGCCCCGCTGCACTCGACTTTCTACTCATGCCCATCCCTATACTGTCCAAACCCCTTATGCAAGAGTTAACCAGCATCTTCACTCTTTCATCCCTCACGCTGGTAAACTCTGGAACAATCTTCCTTCATCTGTATTTCCTCCTGCCTACGACTTGAACTCTTTCAAGAGGAGGGTATCAGGACACCTCTCCTCCCGAAATTAACCTCTGATTTGGACACTCCTTTAACCTTTGTTCGGGAGCAGTGAGTAGCGGGCATTTTTTTTTTCTTTGCGCCCTTGAGCTGTCTCAGCTGTAAAAAAAAAAAAAAAAAAAATGCTCTTATTTTGTAAATGATTTACACCGTAGTATGAACAAAGACACTCTCGCCAAACTCTGCGATACCTTTAAACAGTTGGCTCGTCCTTCAAGTGAAGAGGGACCGGAACACGATACCACAACCGGTGAATTTCCTAAGGTAATCTTATGTTCAGGCACTCATTATTTATCAATTACAGGCCGCAGAATTCGTTCACCCCCGGGTTCGTCTGCATACTTAATACCCACTCAAGGTTCAAGGACACCCTCACCAGCATCCCCTCGCACCAGCCGCAGTATTACAGGCTCAAAGTAAGGTCTCTCTCACCTGTAGTTTTTGCAAGCAATCAGGACATTCTGAACATTCATGCTTCGCGAAACGTAAGGAATCAACACATTCAAGACAGGGCTCAGATAGGGGGTCAGGAGGTTACAGGGGCGGGCATCATTCATCACACAGGAACCCAAACCATCAATGGAAGGCTGCCTTTTGCCATATCCACGGGAATTGTTTTCATGATTCAGACAGTTGTTCTGCAATACAAAAGGCCAAGGAGGAACAGAAGTACAAGTCCTCAGCGGACAGTAAACCACACTCCTCTTCTCAGATTAAAAAGACATGACTTCGTGACAGCCCCGAGGCGTACATCCAAGTGTCCCTTAAGGAAAATACTAATTGGGAGCAACTTGACTCCGTCATTGCCGCCTTGGGACGGACAAGCATAATTGCCCTCCCTTGCAAGGTGGGGAACACTTCACTCACCTTAGCGGTTGACACAGGTGCCACAGTCAATGTCATATCCGACTCAGCTTACAGGTCACTGACACGACAAGCGAGTGGGGAAAATTTTCCGCTCCAAGAGAACGACCTGAATGTGATAAGCGTGACGGGCACCACTTTGGGAATCCCTGGGCGAGTACCACTAACAGTCAGCTTACATGAAAAAGTATGTCCCTTTCGAGATTTCTTTTATGTCTCTAGCAGGTTTGCTTTACCTGTGGATGGGATCTTAGGATTAAACGCCATGAAAGACCTGCACATCGCCATAAACCCTGTAAGCAACGCGATCGTGTATCAAGGCCGACGCATACAGGGGATGGTAAATCCATCGCCTCTGTCACCTGTAATCCCACCCTCAGAGGGGGAAAATGACCAACCCACCACAGACTCAGGGACTGCCACCGCCCAAGTGTCACCTCTTACAGTCAAACCACACGAAAACATTGCAGACTTGTGGCGGACAGTAACGGCAGTCGTAGAAGGTCCTCATATAGTTCCGGATTGCGCTGCAAAACTTGTTAAAATCCGTTTGCCTAACGCCCCTCCGACGGGCAGTGATGTGTGTATCGACGGAGTTCCTCACATACACCGCGTGACGGTGGAGGTAACTCTTGCGACAGTCAAGGAGGGAGGTTTTGCAGAGGCATTGGTAATAAACACGTCTGGATCCCCTGTATCCTTAAAACACGGTGTTCGATTATGCCAGTGTCTAGTGTATGGGAGAAATGTCGCCCCGGAACCAGCTGAATACCCTTCAGCCCAAGTCTCAGGCATAACCTCGGCGTGTCAGGCTTCTCCCGAACAAGACACAGCGAATTTAAAGGCATTCCTAAAAGTTGCACACTATTCCGAAATTAAGCCAACCTTAGCCCAGCTTCTGGAACATTATCGGGGGGCGCTTGCTCTACCAGGCGAGCCGCTTGGAGTTACGCAGTGTGCTGAACACCACATTAAGTTACAACCCAATACAAATCCTGTATATATCAATGCGTACAAGCTCCCCCACAGTCAGAGGGAGGTGGTGCAACAACTTATCTCTGAAATGTTAGAACAAGGTGTCATCAGAGAATCGAGCTCCCCGTGGAATTCACCCTTGTTTCTGGTTCCAAAGAAAGACGGTTCTTACCGTCATGTGATTGATTTCCGGCGTGTGAACACCGCGACCGTGGATGATCATTCTCCGCTCCCCGTTCTTAGAGATCTTCTGATGTGTCTCGGTAGAGGAAATAAAGTCTTTACTAGTCTTGATCTGGTCAGTAGCTACTGGCAACTGCCCATGGCCCCCGAGTCTCGTGAAATAACGGCTTTCAGCACGCCTCATGGCCACTATGAGTGGACGAGGATGCCGTTCGGGCTCAAAGGAGCTCCCTTGACCTTCCAAAGGACAATGAACAGTATTTTTGGTGACCTGCTGGGCAACTCTGTCTATGTGTATGTAGACGACATCATCATAGCAAGTAAAGACGTACATGCACACATGGAAACACTAAAAGCAGTCCTACACAGACTTCAAGAGGTCGGATTAAAGCTCAAAATCACCAAATGTGAATTCTTAAAGCCTCGGATCAAGTTCTTGGGGCATGTCGTGGACGAATTCGGCATCAACACAGTGGATGACAAAATAAAGGCTATTGCCGAGTTCCCTCAGCCAACGTCTGCGGACAAGGTACGGTCTTTCTTGGGTGTCGCAGGTTATTACAGGCCTTTCATTAAGGACTTCGCAGCACGCGCGAGTCCCCTAACCCATCTTTTAAAAAAAGATGTACCATTTCAGTGGCTCCAAGCTCAACAAACGAGCTTTGAGGATTTAAAGAAAGCGCTTACACAGGCTCCGGTCCTTGTCTTTCCGGATTTCAAGGACCCCTTTCAGCTTTGTACCGACGCTTCGGCCAGTGGACTAGGAGCCGCGCTGATGCAAACAGATAAGTCCGGCAAAAAGCATGTTATAGCGTTCGCCAGTCGAGTACCTACAGCTCCGGAAAAGAACTATTCTGTTACCCACCTAGAGGCTCTTGCCATTGTGTGGGCTCTGAAGCATTTTCGTGACATAGTGATGGGGTACAAAATTGTGGTGTATACGGACCACGCGGCCATAACTGATCTTTTCAATGGAAAAAACCTACACGGTCGTCAGGCAATATGGTTCTTAACGATCCAAGCATACAATCCGGAGATAAAATACATCACCGGGAAAACAAATGTGGTCGCAGATGCCTTATCTCGGAATATTCCGATAGGCGCGATTACCACCCCAGAGGTCATCCACAACTTCACTTCACCGGAGCTACACACTGCTCAGCGAGACCACCCTGTGTGGAAGAGGTTAATTTACGCCCTCGAGTCGGGAGACGAATCAAACCTTCCTGAATTGCCAGTTCCCTTTTCACAATTCTTCCTATCAGAGGACAACCTCCTTTGTAGGTCATGGCCAACCAAACCGGTACCTATAGACCAACTGGTCATCCCAGACAAATACGTCCCCGTGACGCTTAAGCTGGTCCATAACACACCCATTGCGGGTCACCCAGGAAGAGACAAGACGCTATCTGTCACCAGACGAAAATTCTACTGGTCCACATTACGGGTTGATGTGAAAAACATGTCGCACATTGCGTCGTTTGTGCTAAGCACAAGGGCTCCGTCAAAGGGCCAGCACCTATGTTGCAATACCCAGTACCAGAGGCGCCATGGGATGTTGTTAATCTAGACTTATTACAGCTCCCCCAGAGCCAGCATGGTTCGCGCTACTTATTGGTGTGCGTCGACCAGTTCTCTAGGTTTCTAGTTCTAGCGCCTCTCAAGGACAAGACAGCCACACGCGTGGCCCATGCCCTCGTGACTCACGTGTTGTGTCCACATTCGTATCCTCGAATTCTTTTGAGTGACAATGGCACCGAGTTTAGGAACTCAGTATTGAGCGAAATATGCGCTCAGTTTAACATCACGCAATCCTTCATCACAGCTTACCACCCAGCTGCTAATGGGTTGGCGGAGAGGGCTAATAGGAAAATCTTACAGGTCCTCAGGCCTATCGTCAACGATCTCCACGATAACTGGGAGGAATGGCTATCGCATATAGCCGCTTCCATAAAATACGTCGGTAAACGACTCTACGGGGAAGTCTCCCTACTCTCTCGTACATCTTATATGGGGTGGAGAAACGTCTTCCGTACGACTTCCTAACAATCCCACAACAACCTCTCTACAACATTGATAGGTACGCACAACAACAGATGCATATGTTTTCCAAGATACACTCAGAAGTTAGGTGTACGTTAAAAGCTACGAAGGTTGAAATGATGTCAAAACAACACAAACAGGCCGTCCCGGTGAATTTAAAAGAGGGTAACACAATCATGATTAAGCAAGCGGAAAGCAGTTCGAAACTGGGGGCTAAATTTGTGGGTCCTTCCCGAGTTGTTCGGAATGTCAGGGGAAATCGGTTCGAGGTTCTCGAGTCGAATAGTGGAGTCAGTCTAGAAGTTCACAGTGATCGTCTGAAAGTAATTCCCTCACCTTTGGACCTTGATATTGGTCCTTCCCCCTCAGAGTCAAATGTTCAACAAGATAATCCCAACACCCATAGCTATAACTTGAGACCACGGGTTTAAATACTTCATTCCCACCACTTTCAGATCATGATGTTGCGTTTTCTGACCATCTTGTTGTCCCTCGGCTCCCTGCTTGCAACAACACCCATCCACCTGAAGCCTGGTGCCCTCACGGCACACATAGGAGAGGTCTTCCTCATAGAAGATGTGCTCCTCGTAAAATATCCATATACTTCCTTGACCAACACCACGGACACAATCAGGATAGTCTCAGAAAAACTACTCGGCATGGCAGACGCCATACGGGCTACCAAGACTAGGGAATCAAAGGCACCTTCTAGTACCAAATCTCTGACTCTTTTTCAACTACTGGAGGATAGGATTCTGTTCTTACGGGGAAAAGTTGATGAGGTAAACATGGATTATAGTTTTCACTCAGTTCACTCTCGGGTAAAGAGGGGGTTGCTCAACATCGTTGGGGCCGCCTCAAAGTTCCTTTTCGGTACGGCAACCGACGAGGACGTTCGCGATTTGCGGGACCACTACGCTCATGTACTTTCCTTTGCTGCTCGAAATCGCAGGGTGATCAACGCCAATTGTAGACAACTTGCGCAATTGCATACTAACATTGAGGAACTGCTAGAGCAGACAAATAAGATGGTAGAGGTTATCAATATAGTTGTCAAACAGATCGACCAGGTGAATCAGTTTCTCCTCCTAGATCAGGCCTTGCATGTATTGGAAAACGTCATTAACTCCGTCGCAACGGCAAATCAGCAGGTTATTAGCAACATGGTTGATGCAGCGCACGGTAGAATCACACCTGCCTGTTCCCTCTACACGATTTGAGAACGACTTTCCTGATCGGGTATCAAAATTATAGCCTAACACCTTTATTCACCCCAGACCCCTTGATTGAGTCCAGCCTCACCCCCGATGCCATAATCATTCATGTTCCTTTTCAGACGGCGGACGTGTTTGAGGCACACGAAATTGTCCCGTTCCCTTTTTCAGCAAAGGACAGTGTGTTAGCCCTGGACACGTCCCCGTCTCTTGTTCTAATCGCGAAGAATTTCGCTCTGTATTCAACGGGTAGCTACTCACTCTTGCAGTATTGCAAGGAGACGGTCTTCGGGCGATTCTACTGCTCTGCGTCTCTCTTTGCCTTCCTACCAGTTCAGGGAGGGGTATGCGAGATCGCCCTCACCCGCGTGAACGCCTCTGACGCTCTTTCCCTGTGCCCCTACAAGCAGCAAACACCAACGCCTGTTTTCCATAAGAACTTTCAGGGTCTGCATTATTTTTATTTCCCTCAGTCATTCTATGTATCGGTCATCTGCCCGGAGGGTACCTCTTATCAACAGGTTACTGGTCACTCTGCCATAGCGGATGCATGCTATATCCGCTCCACTAACATAACAACGTACCCCTCCCGGATCCGTCTGGTTTTCACGGCTAATATTTCCCATCGAGTGTTTCCTCTACGGTCTCTCGATGACATTCATTTCTCCAGCATCTCGTATGTGACTAATTCCCTTAATTCATTGTCTTTCGCACACAAAACAGAGTTTGCGGAAACCCAGGAGGAAACGCTGCCTGATTATTTGCATCTCCCCTACCTGTACCCGGGATGTTTTGTACCAATGTTTCTGATGTTCGTCAGTCTCGTCGTCATGTGCTGCCTTATTAGGAGGAACTCTGTCCTGCACGATTATTTGGTTGTGCAGACACGGCGACTGGATGCCGGGAGGCCACTGGCAAGGTAGTTTTTCCTTTTCTCAGACAAGTCAGGGGACAGAAACCTGGCTGCTCCTATACTTAACATTGTACTGTGTTTCACTACTGTATTTTTTTTAGGAGCTAGATCAACGTTTCATTGTCTGTAACTATGCCAGTTGATAGCTTCTTATACATGTGTCCTTATATTTATCTTTTGAGAGGTTTCTTATGTTTCATGTCACACACGTTGTGGTTTCCCTCTCACTATTTATATTATAACTCCACATCTGTTCTTACATAGCCAGTGTTTTATTGTCATTGTATCATAGGCAGTCTGCTTGACAAACTCCCGCTATGTATGTTCATGGTAACTAGACTGCTATTTAGATTTTTGTATATCGCGAGGTCGCGATCACTGGTAGGTGACCGAGCAGTGTTATAGTAGGATATCAATGTATTATTATTATTTAATATCACCACGAATTAGGCATACAATTGTCAATGGAAAAACCCACGACAGATAGATCACGCCACCTTTATAGGAATGTCGTCCGTCAGTGTTTACCGTCTCAGTTTTGTATACTTCGCACTCCGATGGTGCGTAGAGGTCACCCTGACATACGTGACCAATTGTAACAATTATTTTCCAACCTGTAACTCGCCACTCCTTCACGAGAGTCCGACTGACACACAACGACAGTCGCTCTCGCTCCGTCGCTTCTTGTACATAAAGGTTACGAGTATAACTCGCCTTAAGGAAGCTGAAGTCTTAATCAACACCCTTTAAACGCCCCCCGACAAGCCCGTTACATTGTAGGTACTGTAGTCAGTTACATGCTTACCCATAGATATGTGCCGAAAACCATGAATAATAAGTTAAAAGTGGTGCAGTGGGCCGGGGGTTGAAATTTTAATCTCGGGCCCAGCAATAGGCCTGTAGTGGCTTTAAACGAAAACAGTTGGATGAATAGATGTGTGGCGAGCCATATATGTATGGCGGGGCAAGGGTTTTGTGGCCGGGCGAGGGAGGGGTGTGAAACGCGACGGCTGTGTTTTAAACAGAACAGCACCTATCCGGGTGTCACATTGGCGCTGTGTACAGGGGTAATGGGCTCCCTCCCACAACAGGCTGAAGGGCCAATGCGACGGAGATGAGCACCGAGGCCACGCGCTGCTATAGCATAAGCCCCCAACTCTACCTTTACCTTACAGTGACTGACGTGTTTACTGCCGATACATGTTGATTTATTATTTATCATTACCTACCCAGTTAATTTTCATCATCATTGGTAACCCCCATTTATGCATAATGTAAAGATGAATCGTTTGTTTCAGTGACTTTGTGTTATTTGGGTCACTGATATCACAAAAAAATACCAGTTAGGTTAGATTATCAATGAGTGAAGCAGTAACAGTTCAATATAATATCTAAATGGTAATCAATTGGGCAAAAATTCAAAATAACCACTCCAAACCAATATTCGTAGTAATTTAGCACGTGAAAGAATTATTATTATAATGCATTTTCGTATACGTTTTACCTTGGGGAGGGGGCAGGGGGGCAAGCCTCTTTAATTATAGAGTTAGGTGGCTCGGATTTTCTAAGTCCATTGTTATTGTTTCACAACCGCCTCTATACACAGACTGAGCCTCATACCTGCCTTGCAGTGCACCCTACAAACTAGTTCCTAAGTCAGTGCGCGCAGGTTATAAAGTTCGGTTGGAGTAGTTTAAATATATATGACATGTGGCGTGGCCCGTCAAAACCTACGCGCCGCGGGACGGTCTGGGAGGGCGGCGGTGGGGGGAGGGGGGGGGGGGGGGCAGTATGCCCACTATCTGATGACACGCCTGACACTCGTCAACAGATTGAATGCTAGTTCATATTGGAATAGACTACAAGAGTATGCGTTAGGGACTTTCCTTACTTTCGAAACTTGGGAATTTTTCCTGATTTAGGGATTTTTCTAGGGAAATTTTAGAAGGCCATTTTTCAGTGATATGGGCTCCCCCCCCAATACCCCGGTTCCCCACAGGTCCCCAGGTTTGTTTTGGATGGTAGGGGGGGGCTGGGGTGGAGGAGGGGGTGGAGTGGTAGTTCTTAAGATTTACCACTAGGCCTGATAAGGGAGAATCCCATAACCCACTTGGCGAATGGGGTAACTCTTTGGCCGACTCGGTAAGGAGTGGCTCTCCCGTCACGCTGGTCGCGGGTTCAAGATAAGTACAAGATAACTAATACTGCGGCTATAGGTCCAAATAGGTTAAGTTTCCTAAATGACGAGTTTTGTTTAAAATTATTATCCATCATATTTTTGTTGCCGAGGTATAATTTGAAGGCATGAATAGTATTCCAATTGTTGTAGAAAGTATCCAATTTGGATTATCAATATACAGTCATCTATCAAAGGTGGCATATGCTGGGGGGGGGGTGTCGCCTCACCCACCCTACAACGCTAAGTCCGAGGGTCCCTCCGGACAAGTCTCCATGCAGGGCCCCCTTTCATCCTGAGTACCTCCTGGCAGGATTTATCAACTTGCTCAAGTCACAAACTCTGCAGGTGTCATTATTAGTTTCTTCTGATCTTAGAGTGAGTCAAAACTGTAAAGTTAACATGTACCCAGTTATGATAATCATTATTAATAGTTTCGTGTATTTTTTAATTTCGTGTCAACGTGTTCCATCAATGTCCCCAATCACACCTGGGAACCCAGCAATGTCTTGAAATTCAGTTTCTTTCTTGATTAATCTGTGTAATAAGAAAAAAAAATTGTACCTGTTGATAATTGTGCTCAATGTTTTTATTAGTTAAATAAATGCATTTGTACAGTTGTTTTGCTTTATTTTCTTATGCCGGAGGATAGAATTGATCTTGATTTTCATGACCCCATTTGTCCTGAGTGAATGAGGGAGTTATAGTTCAGCAGTGTTATCATTAGGTAAGGGTGGAGGCATTTGATAAGCTGTGTGTTGCCTTGATCTTGACAAGTGATGCACAGGGCACCAGTACAGGTGCATAACACGGATATTTGTGTTGGCTGCTGGGGGAGCTGGGGTGCCGAGTGTGTAGGGAAGGGAAATGAATAGGTGTACTACTAGTTAGTCTTGGTGTGTTGTGACAAGTGAGTGTGTATTTGTTTTCTGAATGAGTCTGTTGTACCGCAATCTAAAGTCTGTAGGGGGAGGCTGTTCCAGTCACGTGTGGTGCGTAGAAAGTATGAGTCCGTACATGTGTCAGTGTTTGTGTGATATGTTTGGTATTTTTGGCTGAGTGTGTTCCGAGTACGCTGACTGTTTGCGTCCTGTAAGTATGTGTGTGGGTCAGTGTCAATGCAAGTGTATGTGATCTTGTACAGAATTTTAAGTGTGTGTGTAATGGCCCGAAATGTACTACAATGGTAATGGTATTTTTTCCCATGTAAATAGAGTTAACCTGGGGTGTTTGCGCAACCAGTTATATATGTATGTGGGTTTCTCATGAGAGAGAGAGAGAGAGAGAGAGTTACATAGATTTACATAGAAAATCAGACCACACAGACCCCATGGTCCAGACTTGGTGGTCTGTCCTTAAACCTAATTGATTTTACATTAATCAGAAGACTCCAAAACGTTGCACTTCTACTCTAGTTGATATTAAGTTGAAGGAAGTGACGGTCGAGCTTGTTTTTGAAGGAGTCAATCGTGTTACACTGGACCACTGATGGTGGAGGCTTATTCCATTCTCGCACTACAACGTTGGTGAAGAAAAATTTTGTGCAGTCTGAATTTACTTGTCTACATCTGAGCTTTACGCCATTGTTCCTCGTGCGCAGACTGTCATCGATCATAAACAATGTTGATCTGTCTACATTCGTGAAACCATTAAGTATTTTAAAACATTCGATCAATTTTCCTCGGAGGCGACGTTTCTCAAGAGAGAACATGTTAAGGGTAGAAAGCCTTTCTTCGTAGGATTTGTTGCGCAAGGAAGGGATCATTTTTGTTGCCCGACGCTGAACACCTTCTAATTTAGCAATATCCTTTGCAAGGTGGGGGGACCAAAACTGTACCGCATATTCCAAGTGGGGTCTGACTAAACTGTTGTAGAGCGGGAGTATTACATCTTTATTCTTGAATACAAAGTTTATTTTAATGAAGCCCAACATTCTGTTCGCTTTATTTGCTGCATCGATCCATTGCTGTGAGAATTTGAGGTTTGACGCGATTTTGACCCCCAAGTCTTTGACGCATTGAACGCTTTTGAGTTTAACGCCGCGCATTTCGTATTCGATCTTCTTATTCCTCATTCCAACTTGAAGGACCTGGCACTTGTCTACGTTAAAGGGCATCTCCCATCTATCCGACCAAGCTGAAATTTTGTGCAAATCCTTTTGGAGGCTTTGCCTGTCTTCGTCAGTGAGAACCGAGTTACCAATCTTTGTGTCGTCTGCAAATTTACTAATGCGGTTATTGAGTCCAACATCCACGTCGTTGATGTAAATAATGAAGAGCACTGGGCCAAGGACCGAGCCCTGAGGGACGCCACTAGTGACAGGCGCCCACTCTGAGTTAAATCCGTCAATCACTACTCTTTGTTGTCTGTTGCTCAACCAATTCGCGATCCATTGGTTTACTTGACCGTCAATACCTATTTGCTTTAATTTGTAAAGTAATTTATGATGCGGGACAATAATTTATGATGCGGGAGAGAGAGAGAGAGAGAGAGAGAGAGAGAGAGAGAGAGAGAGAGAGAGAGAGAGAGAGAGAGAGAGAGAGAGAGAGAGAGAGAGAGAGAGATTTACATTTACATAGAAAATCAGACCACACAGACCCCATGGTCCAGACTTGGTGGTCTGTCCTTAAACCTAAGTGATTTTACATTAATCAGAAGACTCCAAAACGTTGCATTTCTACTCTAGTTGATATTAAGTTGAAGGAAGTGACGGTCGAGCTTATTGTTGAAGGAGTCAATCGTGTTACACTGGACCACTGACGGTGGAAGCTTATTCCATTCTCGCACTACAACGTTGGTGAAGAAAAATTTGGTGCAGTCTGAATTTACTTGTCTACATCTGAGTTTTACGCCATTGTTCCTCGTGCGCAAAGTGTCATCGATCATAAACAATGTTGATCTGTCTACATTCGTGAAACCATTAAGTATTTTAAAACATTCGATCAGTTTTCCTCGGAGGCGACGTTTCTCAAGAGAGAACATGTTAAGGGTAGAAAGCCTTTCTTCGTAGGATTTGTTGCGCAAGGAAGGGATCATTTTCGTTGCCCGACGCTGAACACCTTCTAATTTAGCAATATCCTTTGCATGGTGGGGAGACCACAACTGTACCGCATATTCCAAGTGGGGTCTGACTAAACTGTTGTAGAGCGGGAGTATTACATCTTTATTCTTGAATACAAAGTTTCTTTTAATGAAGCCCAACATTCTGTTCGCTTTATTTGCTGCATCGATCCATTGCTGTGAGAATTTGAGGTTTGACGCGATTTTGACCCCCAAGTCTTTGACGCATTGAACGCTTTTGAGTTTAACGCCGCGCATTTCGTATTCGAACTTCTTATTCCTCGTTCCAACTTGAAGGACCTGGCACTTGTCTACGTTAAAGGGCATCTCCCATCTATCCGACCAAGCTGAAATTTTGTGCAAATCCTCTTGGAGGCTTTGCCTGTCTTCGTCAGTGAGAACCGAGTTGCCAATCTTTGTGTCGTCTGCAAATTTACTAATGCGGTTATTGAGTCCAACATCCACGTCGTTGATGTAAATAATGAAGAGCACTGGGCCAAGGACCGAGCCCTGAGGGACGCCACTAGTGACAGGCGCCCACTCTGAGTTAAATCCGTCAATCACTACTCTTTGTTGTCTGTTGCTCAACCAATTCGCGATCCATTGGTTTACTTGACCGTCAATACCTATTTGCTTTAATTTGTAAAGTAATTTATGATGCGGGACTTTATCAAACGCTTTCTGGAAATCAAGATAGACTACGTCCAGTAATTTGGTTTCGTCATAAACAGTGAAGAGGTCGTTATAAAAGGTTAATAGGTTTGATAGGCAGGATCTTTTGTTTCGGAAGCCATGTTGTGAGTCCCCAATCAATGAGTGGCTTTCAAGGTAATTCACAATTTTGTCTCTAATTATGCCCTCAAGTAGCTTACCTACAACCGAAGTTAGACTAATGGGCCTGTAATTACCTGGTACTTTTTTGTCTCCTTTCTTGAAAATCGGTGTCACGTTAGCCTTTTTCCAATTTGAAGGGACGATGCCTTGTCGCAAGGACATATTGAATACGGTTGTGAGGGAGGAGAGTATTTCGCTCTTTGTTTCTTTCAGCAGAGTTGGATATACTTTGTCTTTTCCAGGACTTTTATTTGTTTTAAGTGAATGGAGAGCTTTAAGGACTTCATCGGTTGTTATTTCAAAATTAGGCAATGCATGCTCGAGATTTACAATAGTACTGGTGTTGGTGGTAGCGAGAGGAAGACTGTTAGTATTAAACACCGAGGAAAAGTAATTGTTTAAGAGGTTTGCAATGTGTTGGCTGTCAGTCACTAGTGCACCGTCGCTGTTTGTTAAAGGTCCAATACCACTTTTGATCGCCTTTCTGTTGTTTATGTAACTGAAGAAAGATTTCGGATTATTTTTACAGTTGGCTGCAATATTTTCTTCGTATCTACGCTTTGCCTGACCTACTAGTCTTTTTACTCGTCGCCTGGTATCATTATAAAGTCTAATATTTTCGGGCGTGCTTTGTTCTTTCTTTAACCCGTGTGCGTCGGGTGACGTGAATTCCCGCTCGGGCGGAAAGCGTCGGGTGGCGGGAGTTCACGCCACCCGACGCGCACGGCTTGGCCAAAAATAGCACCTCTTCCCAACATCATATTTATGCCGTGCTCCGACGTAGACACTTCAAATTTATTTAATCGTGGAGAGGAAGGATTGGTGATGAAAAAACAATATAAATTATTATGTTTTCGTTTGAAATTGCCACACGGGGCATTGATGAAAGACACCTATTTTACAAAATCTATCAGCACCACCCGCGCGGTGCGAGGACGACAATAGTCCTCTAGCCCGACGCTTATGGGTAAACCTGTAAAACAATTTTCTCTCATTGACTGATTGTTTAATTTCGCTATTAAACCACGGTGGGCTTTTATTAGTGTTAATTCGCTTCTCGCACAAGGGGACGAATGTGTTCTGCTGAGTGAGTAAGTGATTTTTAAGGCTTAGCCAGGCTTCCTCTACGTTGCCGTCATCTGATAGTTGTATTTCTGTTAGTTTTTGTCGGATTTCTACGAAGTTAGCTCTTTTGAAATTGGGCACCTTTACTTTATTTTCAGTCACTGATGATTGAGCTTTAATGTCGACGCGCACTAATTTATGATCGCAAGAACCGAGGTGTTCTCCTACCGTGACACTACTGACTAGGTTATCTTGGGTCGTTATAACAAGGTCGAGTATATTATTTTGTCGAGTTGGCTCAGAAACCATTTGGCTTAGATAATTTTCTTCTAGAAATTCGATCATTCTATGTGACTCGCCTTCTGTACCTGACAGTGTCGCCCAGTCGATATGGGGGAGGTTAAAGTCTCCTAATATCAGTGAGTCGCTGTTATTAAGTGACTGCCTTAAGACGCTGTACATTTCAAGGTCGTCATCGAGTGATTGCCCGGGAGGTCTGTAGGTGACAGATATATTTAAGTTGACTTTTGCAATGTTTACTCGCACGCACAAATGTTCAACGTTACTGTTTCCCGGTGTTTTGTCAGTGGGTTGCAAATAGCTTTTGACATAAAGGGCGACGCCACCGCCTCTACGGTTTACACGATCTTTGTTGAAGAGTCTGTAGCCATCTATGTTGTATTCGGAACTTGAATCAATATTAGTGGTGTCGATAAATGTTTCGGTTATAGCAATTACGTCAAAGTTTTCTGTCAGAGCAAGACATCGCAGTTCATCAAATTTGTTTCTTAGGCTACGCGCATTGAAACTAAGGATTTTTAAGTTATCTAGAGGCTTGGTAATAGAGGTGGTGGTATTTGCGGGGTCACGGTTACGGGTTTGGGTCACGGTTACGGGTTTGAGAGAGAGAGAGAGAGAGAGAGAGAGAGAGAGAGAGAGAGAGAGAGAGAGAGAGAGAGAGAGAGAGAGAGAGAGAGAGAGAGAGAGAGAGAGAGAGAGAGAGAGAGAGAGAGAGAGAGAGAGAGAGAGAGAGAGAGAGAGAGAGAGAAAGGAAAGAAGGAAGTACACAAGAGAAGGAGAAAAAAATGAAAAGTATGAGAGGAGAGAGAGAGAAAGAAGTTTGAGAGAGAAGGGAGAGAGAGAGAGAGAGCGAGAGGGAAGAGATGGGGGTTGAAACAAAGAGGCCTGTTGTGCTCCCATATCTCCCCTACAATCTGTAGTGTCAACAAAATTAAGAGGTGTCAGGGGTCAAAACAGGGTATCGTTGCCAAAAGTGGTTAATCTGTCTTCTTTTAATTATTGCGGGAGAACGGTAAATATGTATAAAGGAAATAAAACACCAGTGACCTTATATTGATATTGGAGGCCTACCAAGGAAATCTCAGGTCTCAAGCAGGCCTAACCTGCGGTCAGTTTGTCACTCCGTGACGTCACACTAAGGCATTTTGGGGCCGAGACTAACGCCCCTTCCTCGCACTAGGTTGTGGGAGCGAGCTCATTCTAACGAGCGACATCGCCCCTTTCAGGTGAGGAAAGAACTGTTCACGGTGTTCAACTCACTTTGGCTATAATACTATAACTGAGACTGGATTCTCACGAGCGACATCGCCCCTTTCAGGTGAGGAAAGAACTGTTCACGGTGTTCAACTCACTTTGGCTATAATACTATAACTGAGACTGGATTCTCACGAGCGACATCGCCCCTTTCAGGTGAGGAAAGAACTGTTCACGGTGTTCAACTCACTTTGGCTACAATACTATAACTGAGACTGGATTCTCACGAGCGACATCGCCCCTTTCAGGTGCGCCAAAGGCAAGCCTGACAGATGGGAAGCTGGGCGTCGTCCAGACCAAGGCCAACATGCAGCAGTAAACACTTTTGAAGCTGCGTTGTGGGGGATTGCCTGTGGCAGGGTGTGTGAAGAGAGGAAGGAAGGAGAAGCTCAAAAGGGTGGTATGTGTGTCGTTCTCAGGGGTAACAATGGATAAGCGCAAACACTCACTAGTTTTAGTTGGGACTTAATTAAGGTGTGGAATGGTGGAGTCTGTGTTTCCCCGTGTGGGTGGAAACAGTTATTATGTTGGTGCTAAAACTAACATGTGTGCATGTTAGTTTAAGGTGTTAATGTTAACCTGTATTCATGGTATTTACAAATGTAATTAGTGATGTAAGATACGTAAGCTAACCTCTAATAAGTGGACCCTGTCCTATGACCCTTAGTTCACCATCAGAATCTCTAAACAATAATTACCTCAAGTAACTTTCTTAAAGTCGTGTTACCTATATTACTTGGACAGGTGATGATCCTGTGTGCGATAATGGTGCCTTATAAGACTGGGTGAATAAACTACTAAATTTACTCTGTGGTTTAAATGATCAATAATTAATTCTACTTTGAGGTATAATGAACCTACATAATTAATTAAAAAGAGTGCCCATGAACGGCACGACATGTGCTTGTCTGCACATGTGAAGAGGTTACATATTAATCTGTTGTTTGATCTGTGTTATGATGCCTGGTGTTCAAGTTCATTGTTTATAATGAGCCGAGCCACCTTGGTGTTGCTTAGTGCTAACTTATAAATGTTTGTGTGTGTGTGTGTAAGGATCCCACACCGTGGAGCAGCATGCTAGTGTTGGTCTCACAAGTGTGTTGTTCATCAGCGCTTATTTGTCTCTGGCCCTTAAGCCTGCGTCAAGTGAGAACCTATTACCCTGGGACACAGGCACGTATCTAATGTCTAAGTTGAAAGAGTTTGCTTTCCCAGAAAACCCATTTATCCATCAGCCTGATAGGGTATCAGGACACCTCTCCTCCCGAAATTGATCTTTCTTTCGGCCACCTCTTTTAATTATTTTTTGGGAGCAGCGAGTAGCGGGCTTTTTTTATTATTGTTTTCTTTTTTTGTGCCCTTGAGCTGCCTTCTTTGTTGTAAAAAAAAAAAAAAAGGGAAGATGAACAGGTGGTGTGCCATCTGCCAAGGCTGGGCCTATGAATTTTAGAGTAAAAGAGTCGACATTAAGATGGTACAGCAAGACACAAGCTAGAGGGAATAGATTGGCATGTAGGAGACTGGGGGAGCAAGCTGATGTTTAAAGCAAGAACGAGAACCCCGCAGCTAAATGGCAGGAATAGGGAAGGGGGAAACCAAAACTGTAGCTGTAGGACAGGGGAGAAAGAATCAGTGGAACACCTAATAGTAGAATGCAGCAACTATGAGAGGCAGAGAGGGGAGTTATTAGTAGCACCAGGGAGGAGTGGGCTAAGGGGCTGGAGGAGGACAACGGGGCCATCGCACGGTACGTGTTGGATGGAGATGCAGTGCAGGGAAAAAAGGGCACAAATGCTTGAATAAGTGCACGGATAAGCAATATCAGTAAGTTATTCCAGCAACAAACTGAAAAGTAAAGTGTGATAGTGTATTGCGGTGAAGAAAAATTAAGCTACACAGCACAATTGGAAGGAAAAGTGTGTGAATAAACAGGAGAGACGCCCGAGAGGAGGAGAAAGGTCAAAAGAAGAAGAGGAAGAATGTTTGTTTACATATCCGCCTAAATGCGTTCCATTTACGGCGCGAAAACCCGGACCTGGGTCTGGGTTTAGAGCCGAACCTGGTTCCGGGTTTTGTGTCAAATGGAAGACGCCCTTAATATCCTCGGTCTATCCTTAGCTCAAAATCTCAACTGGAAACTTTACATCCTTTCTATTACTAAATCAGCTTCCTCGAGGTTGGGCGTTCTGTATCGTCTCCGCCAGTTCTTCTCCCCCGCACAGATGCTTCCAATATTGGGGACTTTTCCGCCCTCGTATGGGGTATGGATCTCACGTGTGTGTGTATGTGTGTGTGTGTATGTGAGGTGGGGGCTCCACTCACACAGCTCTTCTGGACAGAGTGGAGTAAATGGCTCTTCGTCTCATCAACTTTCCTCCTCTTACTGACAGCCTTTTACCTCTTAAATTTCGCCGCCATGTTGCATCTCTTTATTTTCTATCGATATTTTCATGCTGACTGCTCTTCTGAAATTGCTAACTGCATGCCTCACCCCCTCCCGCGGCCCCGCTGCAAAAGACTTTCTACTCATGCTCATCCCTATACTGTCCAAACCCCTTATGCAAGAGTTAACCAGCATCTCCATTCTTTCATCCCCTTCAGTGGTAAACTCTGGAACATTCTTCCTTCGTCTGTATTTCCTCCTGCCTATGACTTGACCTCTTTCAAGAAGAGTGTATCAAGACACCTCTCCACCCGCCAGTTCTTTTCCCCCGCACAGTTCCTATCCATATACAGGGGCCTTGTCCGTCCTCGTATGGAGTATGCATCTCACGTGTCGGGGGCTACACACATAGACTACACCTCTTTTATGCAGAGTAGAGTCAAGAGGCTCTTCCTCTCATCAAGTCTTCTACCTCTTAAATTCCACCGCCGTGTTGCCCCCTCGCGGCCCCACACCACATGACTCAAGCTCATTCCAATAGTATCCAAATCCCTCATGGAGGAGTTAACCAGCATCTTCACTCTTTCATCCCTCACGATGGTAAACTCTGGAACAATAATCCTTCATCTGTATTTCCTTCTGCCTACGACTTGAACTCTTTCAAGAGGAGAGTACCAGGACACCTCGCCTACCGAAACTGACCTCTCTTTTGACCACTTCTCTTGACTCTTTATAAGAGCAGTGACTTACGTTTTTTTGATATTATTGTATTGATTGATTGTATTGTATTGATTGATAGGGACCGATGGGGGGCAGATTGTATGGTTGGTGAGGAGCAGTGTGGGGTTAGGAGCGGCAGAGGGTACATGGACCAGGTGTTTGAACATAAGAACATAAGAAGAACATAAGAGCATGGGGAGACAGCAAGAGGCCTAGTGGCCTACATCGGGCAGCTCCAGATCCCCCCCCCCCCCTACTACCACCTGTCATCCTCGTCCATGTAGCTATCCAGTCTACTTTTAAAACAAGCTATCGTCCCTGCACTCACTATGTGATTGCCGAGTCTATTCCATTCCCCCACCACCCTATTACTAAATCAATGCTTGCCTGTTTGCCTCCTAAATCTATACTTTTCTAATTTAAATCCATTAATGCGTGTTCTATCCTGCTGGCTAATTCTCAGAACTTTATTTATATCGCCTTTGTTGTAACCCTTGACCCATTTCAATAATTCTATCAGATCTCCCCACACTCTTCGTTTGTCAAGTGAATATAAATTGAGATGTTTCAGCCTATCTTGATATGGGAGGTTCCTCAGTCCCTGAATCATCTTGGTCATCCTCCTCTGAACTGATTCTAGCAAGTTGATGTCCATTCTGTAGTGTGGGCACCAAAACTGGACAGCATAGTCTAAGTGTGGCCTAACTAACGCTAAATAGAGTCTGAGGATGACCTCTGCCCTTTTGTTGGTTACCGTCCTGTTAATAAAGCCTAATACCCTGTTATCCCTATTCCTCGCACTAATACATTGCTTCCTTAGTTTTAGGTTAGAGTTCATTTACACTCCAAAATCCCTTTCACACTCTGATCTGCCTATTGCTGTGGAGTCTAAACTATACCCGTGTAATGGGTTGCGTGTTCCTACACTTAGCACGCTACACTTGGTGATGCTAAAATTCATCTGCCATTTCTCTGACCAGGCTGACAGTTTGTTGAGATCCTCGTGCAGTGCTCTAGCATCCTCCCTTGTCCTAATTGTGTCTCCTATTTTAGTGTCATCCGCAAATTTAACTATGTCACAAGTTATCCCATTGTCTATATCATTGATGTAGATAATGAATAAAAGCGGGCCTAAAACTGATCCTTGGGGAACGGCACTGGTAACATTATCCCATTCGGATTTTTTACCGTTAATGGTAACCCTCTGTTTCCTGTCGCAAATCCACGCCCTAGTCCAATCATAAACCTTCCCTCCTATTCCATGAGCCCTGACTTTATTTAACAGTCTCTGGTGAGGTACCTTATCGAAGACCTTACTAAAATCAAGATAAACTACATCGTAACCCTCATCATTGTCAGCTGCCTCGTCTACTCTTTTGTAAAAGGATAAAAGATTAGTGAGGCACGACTTTCCCAAGCCCATGCTGTGAGTCGTGAATTAAATTATGTCTGTCAATATGGTCCCTAATACTATCTGCTGTTATTGGCTCAAGCATTTTACCTATAACTGACACAAACTGATCGGCCTATAGTTTTGAATTGACGATTTGTCTCCTTTCTTAAATATTGGAATAACGTGTGCCCGCCTCCATGAAACAGGCACCACCCCTGTGTCTATCGACTTCCTAAAAACTTATGTTAGCTGCCCACTGATTTCAGCTTTACATTCTTTTAATACCCTGGGAAAAAAATCATCTGGCCCTGGCGCCTTAGTAACTTTGAGTCTATCTATCTGTCTAATCACGACCTCCTTACTTACGTTGATGACAGTTAATCTTTCCACCTCTTCTCCCCTGTAGATCTGTTCTCCTTGAGGTATATCGTCTAATCCTTCTTCGGTATATACAGTTAAGAAATATCTGTTTAACGCCTCACTTATTTCCTCATCTGTATCTAGCAGTGATTCTCCTGACTTAAGCGGCCCTATCTTATCCCTAACCTTGGTCTTATAAAGTTGAAAGAAACCCTTTGGATTGGTCTTTGCTTCCCTGACAATTTTAATAACATAATTACGTTTTGCTATACGCGTGTTCTTCTTTACTGTTTTAGCTAAATCGTTGTAAATGTCCCGTAGGTGAGTTTCCCCCCCCTTCTTGATTCTAGCTATAGTCCTCTTTTCCTTCATGTTTCAGTTTTTAGCCTGTCTGTCATCCATCGCGGGTAATTACCTGTTGACCTGACTTCCCTGTGAGTTATATACTGTTGCTGCCCTAATTTAATCTCCATGACCAGACTATTGTACTCACCCTCCAAGCTACTGACCTGACTAGTGACCTCACCAGAGATTAACGCCCCTTCCTGCTCCGGGTCCTGGCCTACTTCTGATCTCACTCTCCTAGTCCTTTGCAGCTGCTTACTTTCTTGACGCCACTATCCTTGTTAAGGTTGGGCGGTCTGTAAAGTACTCCTATGACAAGCTTCTCCTTCCAACAAGCGGTGAGGCCTTTATGGACCTGGAGAAAGCCTATGATAGAGTTGATAGGGAGGCATTATGGAGTGTAATGCGGATGTATGGAATAGGAGGTAGGTTATTGTCTGCCGTGAAAAGCTTTTATAGGAATAGTAGGGCATGTGTGAGAGTTGATAAAGGTTAGATGGATTGGTTCGAGGTGAATGTGGGGTTGCGGCAAGGTTGTGTGATGTCACTGTGGCTGTTTAACGTGTACATGGATGGAGTAGTGAGGGAAATGAATGCAAGAGTACAAGGTGAGGGCTTGGCATTGGTGCGTGAAAATGAAAGGGAGTGGAAGATAAGCCAGTTGTTATTTGCGGATGACACTTGTGGCAGAGTGTGAGGAGGGCCTACAAAATCTGGTGACAGAGTTTGGCAGAGTGTGTGAAAGAAGAAAGTTGAGAGTGTATGCGGGAAAAAGCAAGGTTATGAGATGTGTAAGGGTCTAAGGGATGCTGATGGTGGCAGAATGAATGTGAGGCTGAATGGGGAGTTGCTGGAGGAAGTTGAGAGCTTCAAGTATCTGGGGTCGCATGTAGCAGTAAATGGGAGTGTGGATGTGGAGGTTGGAAAAAGAGTGAAAGAAACAAGTAAATGTATGGGTGGAATGAAGAGTGTATTGAGCAACAGAGCCTAAAGGAATGAATGCAAAGAGAAGGCTGTATGAGGGAGTAGTTGTGCCCACAGCTCTGTATGGGACCGAAACGTTACCAAAAACTCCTTCATTGATAGAAAATGCCAAAACCTTGCTTTCTCTAATTCCTCCCGGGACTTTTTGGCATCTAGACAAAAACATCTCCTCCAACTTCACTTCTTAATATTTCCCTCTTCTCCTTAGTCCTAACGGCAGCACCGCCGTCTAATCTATCTCTGAGGCTGAACTCTTCTCCTAAACTTTTTTTCTAAAAGCTCGACTCTGGACGATTCTGGGCATATTCCTCCTACTCATCCTCCTTCTGACTCCCTTATGCCTGTTATTAAGATTCTTAAGAACGATGTTTTCTATGATCTCTCTGGCCTTAACTCTCAGAAGGCTTATGGACCTGATGGAGTGCCCTCTATTGTCCTTAAAAACTGTGCCTCCGTGCTGACACCCTGCCTGGTCAAACTCTTTCGCCTCTGCCTGTCAACATCAACAGCACAGATGTATTTAGTAATAGAATGACAATGAAGTCTTAGCCAGATGGTGGAAAATTCTGTAGAGTCAAGGTCGTTTGCACAAGAACAAGTGATGTCGATGCGTACGAAGGCGCAACACCCAGCTTTGAATTAAAATTTAGGATAGAGATAGTTTTGGATCCTTCTTTTCTTGTATTTAATTCCTACATTTTATTTTATTTGCATCAACTTGTATTAAAACAACTGTTTTATCACTCATTAATTACTCCATAAATGATCTCACCGTCTCGTATCCCTGGTAGCGTGATCCGGCTTAAGTTGTTATTGGAGACTGGTGTTCGGGGATAAACAAGGGAAAAAGAAAATATACATTTATTTAAAATTAAATGAAAGTAGCTGCCTTACGCAATATTCTATGCTCATACGATCATAACACTCTGGCATATTCAACAATGGACACAACTTATGACAAACGACATGTCTTAAACATAATACTACAATATGTGCTCAGTTGTTGCCAATAATAATAACACTCGTTATTCCACAAGCAGTGGTTTGTTTCTCTCTGCTTACATCACAATAATTAAGTACTCTCCCCACAAATCCTAATAACACATTCCTATAGTATAATCTACTACAATTTCACGGAAGCACCAAATTATACCACACGCAGTGGTTTCTACCTTTGCTCTACATGGCAATAAAATAATCACAATCCTGTCCCACTCACAATCCTACTACACCTCTTCTCACATTATAATCCCCAGGACAAAACAGTCGGTTTCCCTTAGATTCTCGAATTTCTACTCACGATTAAGATCACAACAGCCATTCTCAGCTGAGTGAGTAGCAGCACTGCTTGAAGCGAGTGCAAGGCTCGGTCTGCCCCTGCCACTGTTGTTTAGGTCATTTTTCCTTGCTTGAGGCGGAACTACATCCTTGACACGCCTTCATTTTCTACATAGCCAGTAGCCAATACTTCCTGTCAACAACCATTGGCTCGCTCATTATGTTGTATCGTTTACTTCTCCTGCCATTCGTGGTTCACTCTTAAGACACTCCGACAGTGACTTCGCTGTTCAGTTATTCGCTTAAAGCGTTTCGTCACACTGCACGTGACAGTTAGAGTGTTCTGAATGGTTATCCACACCTTCTGACCACGCCTACTGGGTATCTGTTTCCTGTATGTGGGTCTGAGTATTTTCCGTAACCTCTCTTAGTAGTGTTAGCGCTTATCAGATGTTTACGACTTGTATATCTGACTAATTACTTTCCTTCCCTCTCCTATCATATTTACAACTCTTGTCTCCACATCTTCCTCCGGTATTTGCCTCTGATTGGGGTCACTATTAATTAACTGTGGAGTTATGGTCTTCTGGGTCCCGACAATAGTAGAACTGAACAGAGTAGAGATTGCTGTCAGTAGCCTCAGAAATCTGTGTTTCGGTGAGGAAGAGAAGATGAGGTTTAGAGAAGGAGAGATGGTGTTCCACAGAATGAAAATTAGAATTAAGACCGCGAATGTTGCAGAAATTGGTAAGAAAGAGGTTCGAGGAGTTATCGAGACACTTCTCAGGTCGGCAGCCAGAAGGGAAGTCCTCCCTGGGGGAATTTGTGCCTCCCCCCCCCAGGAGGAGACTCCGAGGCAGGATGAAGGTACGCCATTTTGAGATTTGAATCTTGTGAAAAGGTGTGTATGTTGTGTGAATGTAGTGTGGTGTGGATAGAAAGAGGATCTGCCTTTAGAGAGCATGCTGAACTACTCTCCGGTGTTGGTGAGACAATAGGGAAACGGTTAGTGAGGACATGGGAAGGGTCTTCCTTGCTCTACTGACAGACCTTGCACACCCAGCGGTCTTCTAGGCCTTCGTCTCATTCTCACCCTATTCACTTCAGCCTTCCACACTCTTTTCGTCAAACGTTCCTCACCCATTTTTACCATATGCCCATACCAACTCAGCACCCTCTGATCCACCTTTTCAAACAGCTTTCTCACCACTTTCGTTCTCTACCTCACGTCCTCATTTCTCACTCTGTCCATTCTCGCTGATTCCGGGCAGAAATGTATAGATTATGGTTAGCGGGAGTTCGAAGTCTCGGGTACTTTTTGTGAGCTGCTTCTCTATCTTTGACAGCACGAGAACAAGCGTGATTAAACCAAGGCTTTTTAGCATGAGGAGTAGAGAAAGAACGAGGAATGTATGCTTCCATTCCAGACACAATCACCTCTGTGATGCGCTGGGCACACACAGAGGGGTCTCTATACTGGAAGCAATAATCATTCCACGGAAAATCGGAAAAGTATATTATCAGGTCGTCTGTTATAGTAGGATATCAATGTATTATTATTATTTACTATCACCACGAATTAGGCATACAATTGTCAATGGAAAAACCCCACGACAGATAGATCACGCCACCTTATAGGAATGTCGTCCGTCAGTGTTTACCGTCTCAGTTTTGTACACTTCGCACTCCGATGGTGCGTGGAGGTCACCTTGACATACGTGACCAATTGTAACAATTATTTTCCAACCTGTAACTCGCCACTCCTTCACGAGAGTCCGACTGACACACAACGACAGTCGCTCTCGCTCCGTCGGTTCTTGTACATAAAGGCTACGAATATAATTCGCCTTAAGGAAGCTGAAGTCTTAATCAACACCCTTTAAACGCCCCCCGACAAGCCCGTTACATTTGGTTGGCAGCGGTCACCCCGCGCCTGTGCCTTCGCTACCTCGTTCTCCTCCAAGCCACGAGAACTCACCCCAACACCGGGGGACAGGCGGCGTAGGGAAGAAGAGTCCAACACCTGCCGTCCGCGGCGGCAACGTACCAACCGTCCAGCCGTCCGCGGCACCGCACCGCGGCTGCACCAACCGTCCGCGGCACCACGCACCACGTCACCGGCATCTCTGAAGCGCCCACGCCGCAGCAACTCACAAGGCGCCAACCCCAAGGCGCTCACGGCGCCCACCTGCGATGCAACACACGCCAGCTACAAGCATCTCACACGGCGCCCACCTACGTGCAACTCACAAGGCGCCAGCTACAAGCATCTCACAAGGCGCCCACCTACGTGCAACTCACAAGGCGCTAGCTACAAGCATCTCACAAGTCGCCACCTACGTGCAACTCACAAGGCGCCAGCTACAAGCATCTCACAAGTCGCCACCTACGTGCAACTCACCAGGCGCCGGCTACAAGCAACTCTACAGGCGTCCAGCCTCCAAGCCTTTTTTTTTTCTTCCCCCTCAGAGTCAAATGTTCAACAAGATAATCCCAACACCCATAGCTATAACTTGAGACCACGGGTTTAAATACTTCATTCCCACCACTTTCAGATCATGATGTTGCGTTTTCTGACCATCTTGTTGTCCCTCGGCTCCCTGCTTGCAACAACACCCATCCACCTGAAGCCTGGTGCCCTCACGGCACACATAGGAGAGGTCTTCCTCATAGAAGATGTGCTCCTCGTAAAATATCCATATACTTCCTTGACCCACACCACGGACACAATCAGGATAGTCTCAGAAAAACTACTCGGCATGGCAGACGCTATCCGGGCTACCAAGACTAGGGAATCAAAGGCTCCTTCTAGTACCAACTCTCTGACTCTTTTTCAACTACTGGAGGATAGGATTCTGTTCTTACGGGGAAAAGTTGATGAGGTAAACATGGATTATAGTTTTCATTCAGTTCACTCTCGGGTAAAGAGGGGATTGCTCAACATCGTGGGGTCCGCCTCAAAGTTCCTTTTCGGTACGGCTACCGACGAGGACGTTCGCGATTTGCGGGACCACTACGCTCATGTACTTTCCTTTGCTGCTCGAAATCGCAGGGTGATCAATGCCAATTGTAGAAAACTTGCGCAATTGCATACTAACATTGCGGTCCTGCTAGAGCAGCCAAATAAGATGGTAGAGGTTATCAACATAGTTGTCAAACAGATCGACCAGGTGAATCAGTTTCTCCTCCTAGATCAGGCCTTGCATGTATTGGAAAACGTCATTAACTCCGTCGCAACGGCTAATCAGCAGGTTATTAGCAACATGGTTGATGCAGCGCACGGTAGAGTCACACCTGCCTTGTTCCCTCTACACGATTTGAGAACGACTGTCCAGATCGGGTATCAAAATTATAGCCTGACGCCTTTATTCACCCCGGACATGAGTCAATATTTTTACCCCTTGATTGAGTCCAGCCTCACCCCTGATGCCATAATCATTCATGTTTCATTTCAGACGGCGGACGTGTTTGAGGCACACGAAA
Organism: Eriocheir sinensis; assembly: GCF_024679095.1. Taxonomy (NCBI): domain Eukaryota; kingdom Metazoa; phylum Arthropoda; class Malacostraca; order Decapoda; family Varunidae; genus Eriocheir; species Eriocheir sinensis. The sequence continues at coordinate 1,510 of NW_026110333.1, read as the reverse complement.
TTGTCCCGTTCCCTTTTTCGGCAAAGGACAGTGTGTTGGCCCTGGACACGTCCCCGTCTCTTGTTCTAATCGCGAAGGATTTCGCTCTGTATTCAACGGGTAGCTACTCACTCTTGCAGTATTGCAAGGAGACGGTCTTCGGGCGATTCTATTGTTCTGCGTCTCTCTTTGCCTTCCTTCCAGTTCGGGGAGGGGTATGGGAGATCGCCCTCACCCGCGTGAACGCGTCTGACGCTCTTTCCCTGTGCCCTTACAAGCAGCTAACACCAACGCCTGTTTTCCATAAGAACTTTCAGGGTCTGCATTATTTTTATTTCCCTCAGTCCTTCTATGTATCGGTCATCTGCCCGGAGGGTACCACTTATCAACGGGTTACTGGTCACTATGCCATAGCGGAAGCATGCTATATCCGCTCCACTAACATAACAACGTACCCGTCCCGGATTCGTCTGGTTTTCACGGCCAATATTTCCCATCGAGTGTTTCCTCTACGGTCTCTCGATGACATTCATTTCTCCAGCATCTCGTATGTGACTAATTCCCTTAATTCATTGTCTTTCGCGAACAAAACAGAGTTTGCGGAGACCCTGGAGGAAACGCTGCCTGATTATTTGCATCTCCCCTACCTGTACCCTGGATTTTTTGTACCAATGTTTCTGATGTTCGTCAGTCTCGTCGTCATGTGCTACCTTATTAGGAGAAACTCTGTCCTTCACGATTATTTGGTTGTGCAGACGCGGCGACTGGATGCCGGGAGGCCACTGGCAAGGTAGTTTTCCTTTTCTCAGACAAGTCAGGGGACAGAAACCTGGCTGCTCCTATACTTAACATTGTACTGTGTTTCACTACTGTATTTTTTTTTAGGAGCTAGATCAACGTTTCATTGTCTGTAACTATGCCAGTTGATAGTTTCTTATACATGTGTCCTTATATTTATCTTTTGAGAGGTTTCTTATGTTTCATGTCACACACGTTGTGGTTTCCCCTCTCCCTATTTATATTATAATTCCACATCTGTTCTTACATAGCCAGTGTTTTAATATAATTGTATCATAGGCAGTCTGCTTGACAAACTCCCACTATGTATGTTCATGGTACCTAGACTGCTATTTCGATTTTTATATATCGCGAGGTCGCGATCACTGGTAGGTGACCGAGCAGTGTTATAGTAGGATATCAATGTATTATTATTATTTACTATCACCACGAATTAGGCATACAATTGTCAATGGAAAAACCCCACGACAGATAGATCACGCCACCTTATAGGAATGTCGTCCGTCAGTGTTTACCGTCTCAGTTTTGTACACTTCGCACTCCGATGGTGCGTGGAGGTCACCTTGATATACGTGACCAATTGTAACAATTATTTTCCAACCTGTAACTCGCCACTCCTTCACGAGAGTCCGACTGACACACAACGACAGTCGCTCTCGCTCCGTCGCTTCTTGTACATAAAGGCTACGAATATAATTCGCCTTAAGGAAGCTGAAGTCTTAATCAACACCCT